>NW_021940291.1:1937304-2110379 GCF_001715985.3 Manacus vitellinus | reverse complement strand
CAGGTCCCTCTGCAGGGATCTGAGAACCACGTGGACTTTGCTAAATAGACTCCCTGTTTCACATGCACTTTTTTTCCTATTTAGTCAGATAAGTTTTGCTTTGATAAAATTTTTATTTTAGCCACTGCATTCATTTTATGGAGATTATTCAAATGGTGCCCAAAAGTTCTGCACTGTTCATTTATTGTGTTGAAAATCTGACTACCTATTGGCCTAAAGTGATCTCACACATATAAGCTCAAGAAAATACAGAGTGGGGGAGAAAGTTTAGATATATAACGTTCTCATATGTAATGAGGACAGGCATCATGTTCCTTCCTTTAACATGGAGGTTAATGGTGCAGATGGGGCTTAGTCCTGCAGCCTCTGTCTTGTGCTCTCCCTGGAGCCTGTGAGGTTGTGTGTGTACCCACCTCTCTGTTTAACCTGTAAAAACTGCTCTGAATGACCTCTGCCTATTTTTTGTTCTAGGTCTCCCATCATCCGCCAGTGTCAGCTTTTCATGTCAGCAATAGGAAGGATGGATTCTGCATTACTGGCAGCATTCTAGCTAGGTCCAAGTTTTATGGTAAGGCATTAAGTTTAAGCATCCCCCAGGTAATATTGTGGCATTGGTTTTCATTTGTTTTTCAATCACTCCTGAGCGCATTGAGAGCTAAGATCAAAGAAATGCTTATAAGATCTAGCATCAGGATAGCCTAACTCCTTATCTTGGCTTTCATAGGTTTTCCCCATTTCCACCATTACAGTGTGAAACCACACTGATATTAAAAAAAAAAAAACAAACAGATAGAAAGATTGAGAGTTTTAAAAGCCTGTTTTTCTGAAAGCAAAAGTTTGTAAGAATGTATTGGCAGTTGGTTGTCAGACCACTTTGTGTGTGCTCATAGTTGAGTCACTTTACAGCTATTTGACCATCCAACCGACAAGTGCAGAAGTCTGTATAAATGTAACACCCTTTATCTAGCTCCCAGGTCCCTGAGAGCTGAACCCCAGAGCTTCAAAATGTCCTTGAATCTTTTAATATCAGTGCTAACAGCACAACTCCAGACTCTGGAACTGTGTTGCTGTTTGAAATAGTTTTTTTGTTTAGACAAATGCCTCTTAATTGTTATCTTCCACTAAGTGTATTTGCTGAAACACTTGTAAATAGTCTTTGCTGTCCTTCTGGCAATTTTTTTTTTTTATCTGGGATCATACACAATCAGAAAAGTTGTGAGAACAGAAGGACCTGAAAAACTTCTAAGCATTAGAACTCTTTTCTGCACCCCACTAGTGACCTGTTTAATCTACTTCTCTTTCTGCAACAGGGGCTAAATGCCAGAGCAAATGAGAGCCATACAGCAGTTTGTTAGAACTGCCTGCTCCAGCTGCATGATTTGCAGGGTCCTGAATTATGAGCATTTCATATCTTTTCTTACATTAGTGACTGACATTTAAATGGAAATGTTTTTTCTAAAGTAGTATGAGGGACCGAGTATAACATGCATTTTTAATGTATATGTATTTGTTCTTTTAAATTATAGGTAACTCACTTTCTGCACTGTTGGATGGGAAAGCAAAGCTGATGTTTCTAAACAGAGGGGAAGACTATATAATTACTATGCCATACGCCCACTGTAAAGGTAAGTTATGAGTCATCAAATAGGAAGCAAACAGAAAGAATAATACAATGGTATCTTACTGACTAACTTTGCACTGGCTCTCCCCTCTCAAGTAAGGGACACCACAGGGACTGGTAACTCCAGAGAGCAGTTGCTCCACACATGAGTCACAGCGCTCAGCAGGAGACTGGTCATCCTCAGTGAAGTCTTTTTGTTCTGTCTGTGCAGAGCTGAGGAGGGAATTAGGCCCATCTGCATTAGTTTTAACACTGCACAGAAACAGAAAAATACTGCATATATGCACTGCAGATAAAGTGGAGATGGAAAGAATAAGACTACATTTCTGAGCTTCTGAGGATAAAAAGTTTTTCTTATGTTAACACTGAAATTGTTTAATATGTTTTCTCGCTTTCTGGGAATAAAGGAAAATCCTAAATTCTCTTCCAATTTCTTTGTTATTCTAATCATTGTATTCCTCAGAGTATGAGCTGCCTCAGTGAGGCTGATGCTTATTACTGTGTGGCTTTGCTCTGTTGAGCCAGTGTGCACCGAGGCTGGGGGATGGCTGCTGATTCACTGCTTCTCAGGAAGCATTTCTCCTCAGGAAGCTGTGTCGGTGGCATTTCAACCACAGTGATAAAATCAGCAGTTGGATCCAATTTTGATTTATGAATATTTTTTAATTTGGCACCTTGACTTCAAGGTTAATGTTTATGGAGGGGCTGGATACCTGAAAACAGTAACTTCTGTAAATCACACTTATGCACTGCAGTGCATAAGTCTTTCTCTTGTCGTTTTTCTTTTTCTGCAAACGACCTCTTCAGCAAATGGTAAACATGTATAAGAAGAAGTCCCCTACATGACTACTGGTCTCCCAGATTCTGCTGAATCCCATTACAGCTCGTCTCTTCCCCATCCACCCTGTGAGAAGCAACTGGGTCTGTTTAAGCACTGGTATAAATGAAGTTGCAGGGCACAACCTTCTTTATTTTTCCTGTCCCACTTTCGGCTTGCCACAGGTGCAATATCAGCACTGGTGAGTCAAGCTATTTCCTGGCTGGTGTAATAAATGGGGAATACAGACTCAAGAGGATTCTTCACGTTTATAGTAAACAACCAGAAACTTCAAGTTCCATCTTTTCAAAACTTTAAGCCAAGTAGTGAATTTCACAGCATGTCAAGTGAGAGCCGGGTTGACCTGAGAAAGCAGATAGTTTCCTTTGGGACCTTTCTTAAGCCTCTTTTTTAACTTTCAGGACTTTTATATGGTACCATGACAATGGAGCTTGGAGGGAAAGTTACCATTGACTGTGAGAAAACTAACCACAGGGCAGAACTGGAATTCAAGCTGAAGGTAAGAGACTTTGTGGCCCCCATTTTGAATGGGTCTCATGCTTGTCCCTGTGCCCCAGGCAGGGTTTGACCATACACACCAGATCATTTTTATACCAGCAATGTGTGTGTGCACCACAGCTGGCCTACCTGGAGAGGAGGCATCACCCTGCAGTCAGTTTTGCCTCATGCAACTTGATTTGAACCCAGGAAGCCTTAGTTTTACGCATGATTTTTTCACTGTCGGCTGGCTGGCTACTGGCCAAACTTCGTTCTGAAAGTTTGGCGCTGACAGCATGGTTTCTGTTCAGGCAGGTACAATTATTTCTGCTTGAAAAATACAGCAGGGTGGCTGTCACACTGACAAGCCTTGCACTGACTTGTTCATGTATCTAGTTCCTCCCCTAGAAAGCCTGATGATGCAGATTTATGGTATGCAGGCAAAATGGAAGAATTTTTGAGCATTCCTGTTACTACATGTATTAAAATTTGGGAAGGAAAATGATAACCTGTAACTTTCCTTGGGCACTTAACTTGCTTTTTAAGGAGCATCTGTTTCTTTTCTGCTCCAACTAACGATTTCTTGCCTGGGAAAAAAAATTAAAGAACTGAGAGACTGCAGGACTTCAGAGTTGCAGCCTTAGCCATGTAAATGTAAGAGATCACTGGAGTTAGAGGAGTCTTTTGCAAACTGCATTTTTTCTAGGGCAATAATAATTTTTTGTCTTTATTTGCCTTTTACAAAGTGAACTGTTTCCCTGTGCACTTTCTTGACATTTGCACATGCTTGTCTTTAAAGCCTGTTCTTCCCGTAGGCCTGGTGTACTGTGTTGAGGCCAATGGGATAGTGCCCTGACTTCGGTCAGTGTCTACAAACTACAAACTCTTCAGAACTTAAAGTGCAGACCCTTCTTTCCTAGCTTGAAAACAATACCCTGAATCTAAAGATGACTCAGAAAGGACCCTGTGTCTTAATTACATGCTCTGCTTTGAGTATTTCTCACCTACTTTTTTTAGTATAATTGTTAGAAGTTAATGGTAAACCCTATAACTTCATTATTAATTTGGATTTGTACCAGTTCTCTGCTGGATTGCAAATGCTTGAGATACTCGTGATTTCTTTATCCACGGGTTGTGTGAAATTTGGTTTTGTATTGTTATTTAAAAAAAAAAGTTCCTTTGCACAAATATTATTGGAAAGTAGGTGCTAAAATGACTGAAGAAATGTTGTGTGGTATGAATAGAAGAGCTGGTCACTTATCACTGCTGTTTCCTGTGTTTGGCAGACAGGAGATGAGGGGAATTTTCCATTGTTCTGAGAATCTTTTCCTTGATTCTGGAAATACCCTTTTTCTTTTTTTTTTTTTTGTTTGCTGCTGGTGAGAACTTCTTCACCGGCAAATTGACACAGATGCAGTCATCAGCACTGCCACACTGTTGTTGCTGTCCCATAAGCAGGAAAAGTCAGCATTGGTGGTGCTCCTTTTCTTTGGACAAGGCTGCAAGTATAAGAGTGCAAACTGTAATGTGATTCTGGACAATGGGAAGGATTTGTCCACATGCACTTATCCCAGTGTCTAGCTGACAATAAATAAGTGTATTTGCAATGAAAGTGAGGCCTTGTACTGCTGACTGTTGATGCACCTGAAGGTTTATCTCCCTTTCTGCAGCTACAGTGATTTTGGTGTTGCAAACAAAAGGAAGAGGGCACAATGTGAGATAGTCAAAATCCATGTTAGAATTCATTCTGCCTTTCCCCAGAAATAGTGGAAGTCAAGCAGGTTGCACTTTCCTTCCCTACTGCTGCATCACTGTGTTTGGTTCCCTTCCAGTTCTCACTAGACTGATCGAATTTTCTGTTCCTGTTCTCCCCTGACAGCCCTTCTTCGGTGGCAGCGCGAGCATTAATCAAATCTCTGGGAAGATTAAATCGGGAGAAGAGGTGTTAGCAAGTCTCAATGGACACTGGGTAACACATGATAATCGAAGTTGCTGACAGGTTAAGTGCTCATGGCAGCAGGGTGCGTGGGAGGATGGCAGCCCTTGGCGGGCTCCCTGCGATGGAATGGGCGCTGCCAAGGGCCGTGTCCTGCCTTTTCCCGCCAGCCCCAGGGAGTGCAGGCGAGCGTGTCCTGCTTCTTCCAGGACACACCTCTCAAGGTACCTCTCAAGGTCATTTACACTTCAGTAGTCCCATCCACTTGCATTCCCAGAGCATGGGTCAAAGCTGGGAACAGTAAGGAGGGTTTTCATCAAAGCCAGTGGTTCTGTATTTAGGGTCTGAGGCTTGGGACGAGCACTGATGGCAAGGGATATAGTGTGTGTTAGGTGGGACTGTGAAGATCATGAGGCTTCCTTTTGTCTGGTGTGTTCAGTACTTCCTCAGTTACATCACTATCAGGGAAGAACTTCACAGGGTTTTGAATTCACAGGAGTTTGAATTCAAAGGGTTTTAAATTCATTATTTATGTTAGCAGACAGTTATTCCTCTGTTCATGAGGTGAAGGACAGAGACATAAACTCAGTGAGATTCTATTGTGTGTGCAGCTCAGAGCACCTAGCACCTTTGTGCACTTCGTATACACAAGTGAATCACTTCAAGTCATCCTCAAGCACAAATCCAACAAGAATAAACTTGCACGGTGAAGGATGTAGTCTAGTTTTGATTGAAACTCCTGGTAACTGTGGCAAAAGCAGTGAGCACTGGGCTTTGGGATGGACATTGGCTAGATATTTCTTCTCTCAGCAACATTTGGACATCTACAGCGTCATTACAGTTGTCCTGTGCTTCCTTTCCAGTCCATAGAAATTGCCACTTCTGAGACAAGATTTGTCTCATCCTGAAGGAGGTATTTAAAATAGGTCAGGTGAAATGTGCCCGGATAAAGCCCTTTCTGTAGTGAGGTCCTAACCACAGTGTAGCCTTTGGTACTGGACTCGTCCCCTCAGACAATCTGTCTTTTTACATCAAAAGCTAATGCCCATTTTGAAATTGGGATATTTGCCCTTTCTGGACCTATACAAAGTGATTTGCTCCCTGTGCCCGGGTAGCTTTTCCATCCTGAGCTCACTTTCCTGCAGGATGGGCCTTGGCAATTGTGAGTTGTGCTGGGCTGGGGAGTACCTTGTCTGTGGAGGGTCCTGCAAACACCATCCACAAGAATATGTAACCGAGGGGCTCCCCTGGGGCACAGAGCCACATGGTTGTGTGCTGCTCAGCTTCCAGCCTTCTGTTTATTTATTCCTCCCTTGTTCTTTGTCCCGGTTGGTTGCAGTGCACAAAACTATAATGATGTATAAAAGAAGTTAAAATGGCTTTGAAAGGGTGGCTCTGTGAGCCACTGTTTGCAATTGTGTGCTGTGAATAGAGGAGCTGCTGTGCACTGATAGGAAGGGTGCCTGTTCTCCTCCCTCCCTGCTGAGTGTATTGGCCTGCTCTCCTGGATTTTCTCTGATACTGTCCAGTTTCGTGACAGAAACCTTCGCATTTGAAAGGTAAATTCTCTGTCTCAGGACCTGAAAACCCACTTGAATAAAGAAGGGAAGCAAATTCCAATGCTTCTCAGTCCTAGGATCACAGCAGCAGCTGAGTGCTTTGTATATGCCCCTTAGAGATGCATGTAGTGATGCTTGATAATGCCTGCCTGCCTCCTCCTATCTGCAGCTGGGGGTCTCTTCAGGACCTCAGATCAGTGCTGGAACTGGCATCTCAGGATACGGCAGAGGAAGTCCTGAGGGAGACTTGAGGAGGGATGGTAGTCCCTCAGGGTTGAAGGTATTTCACAGCTGAAGATGTGATGACTTTGAGACATACATCACAAAACGTGTGCAGGGGGAGAAATGCAGCCAATGGGATGCAAAGAAATTAGGCAGCTATGGGCAAAGCCAGTAGTCATGACTTAAATAAGGTTTGCCTGATACTCACACCGTGTCCAGGCAGCTGAATGGCATCAATATACTGCTCATCAGCTGTAACCATCTGATTCATTCCACTTGCAGTCAGCGTCAGGCTGTTCATTCTGTAAACTACCCTCTCTGGCTCTGTGGCATTGCTGTGTCTGTGAGCCAGGCTGGGAAACAGATCAGTTAGGCAGGGGCATAACAATATTGTCTAGCCAGCCTCAGATCAGGGAAGTGCTGCTTAGTAGTTTGTTGCCAAGTAGATTGGCAAAGAGTAAGAATTGAAGACTGATGACATTTTGAAGAGCTAAATGAAATTCAGGAGCAATAG
Source organism: Manacus vitellinus (assembly GCF_001715985.3). NCBI lineage: Eukaryota > Metazoa > Chordata > Aves > Passeriformes > Pipridae > Manacus > Manacus vitellinus. The sequence continues at coordinate 2,103,212 of NW_021940291.1, read as the reverse complement.
TAGAAAAATCTGGCTAAACTCAAAAGAAGAAAAATGTGAAAGAGTATCTCAACTTTAGCTCTCCTTTCTGGAGAGGATGTTATTTCAGGGGGCTCTGTGTGAGATTTCAGCATTGAGGAATGGAAGAAATATTGGAAAAGGAGCTAGGGCTCTTGTTTATATGTGCTGGGTGGTAGCTGGGAGGAACAGTGGGGAAAGAAGAGTATCTTAGGGCTTCTTGTCCCCATGTTTGGGGACAAGACTAATAGGAGGGACTGGGTCCCTTTCTAATTATTCTGTGATTAATTCTGCCAGTGCTTCTGGAATGCCTCACCTCATTAGTTTCTCTTAGAAACTTTCAGGAAGCATTCAGTGAGATTTTATGGGATAGAGGGGGAAATAAGCCTCCTAATCGAGCTGTATCCCTGATCAAAATCCAGAAGCAGCTTCCATTTGTCAGGTTTGTTTTCTGCCTTGTGTTTCTGATTGTCATTAACATTTTCACCTAATTCTGCTTCTCAGGATGGGGAAGTGCATATAAATGAGTTGAAAAGCGGGAATGCAGAAGTGTTCTGGAACCCAACCAGTGAAGTACGAAGGCAGAGGCTGAAGCGCCACATTGTGCTGTTTGAGGAGCAGACGGACTTTGAGTCAGAGAGGTAGGGAGCTCGTGGAATGTCTCGCTGCCTCTTCCCTGCCGGGGGCAGGGCTCTGATCAGAAGGCTCCAAATTCCTCAGCACAGTCCTGGAAAGGCAGTGACCTGCTTTGTCTGCACATATTACCCAGCCATTTACCTATTTTTTTCCAGGCTATTAGCTCTGGAGTATTTTCACGAGGTATAGCTCTGAAATAACCAGGGACCTGGGCTGACAAATTATGGAGGCTACATTTTATCTGCTTGATATAACAACTCTGCTTGGACTCCAAAGACCATGAACAAAGTCTCTGTAACTGCTGGAACACTTTATGGAAGGGCAAGGTGTCAACCCGCGGTTGGATATCTTGTTACGAAGGGTTGTTTCAACCACAGGATCTTAAATTGTGGAAAGTCCTGGCATCAAGAGAAGCAGTAGTTTGAACCACATAACAGGTTTTTATGAAAGAATACAATTAAATGTATGTTTAACTCTGCTTCATAATCTCAGCTGAGATCTCCAATGAAGTCTGCACCAGGTTTTTTTAGTGATCTAGGTTACCTAAAAATGTAGTCCTGGCAAACAACTTAGAAAATTGAAGGAATGACTAATACGTCACCAGACCAGTTGCTGGGCAAGAACATTATTTGTTGAGCAACGTTATGTGGTGCTGGCTTCAAACCAGCTAGTTCTGCCACTTCTCCTGTTTGGTCAGCCAGCACCAGGCAACATGCCAAGCCAGCACATGCAGTTTGCTGCCTGGCTCTGCATTACATGCCCACCTCTCTGTGGGCATCTGATTTTGGTGTTGCATCACATCACAGTAAGAAGATTCCCCTTTTCATAGGTAAAGAAAGGGATTGCATGAAAATAAAAACATATGAACATATAGTTTGTTTTGGACAACAGTGGACGTTTCGGGCAATAAAGTCTGTATTTGTAACTTACAGTTGTGCAATTGCCATTCAGAGCAGACTGCAGTACATTTCTCTATTAATCTTTGGAAGAAGATTTTTTTAAAGGAGACAAGAAATCTCAGTCTTGTGGACAAAGAATCTCCAGTTCTCTGTTTACCAGGTTATGGCCAGAGCTGACCCTCTTTGCTACATCAGAGATTAACAGTGATACATGCATCCAAGGGAAAGAGGCAAGAGGGAAAATAGAGACCCCTAACAGACATTCCACCGAGCTCCTTATGCTGACATTTGTATGAATAAATTACCATCCAATCCACCTGAAATCACCTGAAAATCACCTATTTTCACAAATGTGGGAGAGCCTCTGAAGCTCATACCACTATGCAGCTCACTGTGGAGGGTCTCTTTGCCTGACACATGCAGCTCTTGATGGAGTAATTTGCCCTTGTCAAACAGTTTTGTGCATGTCCCTCTGAGGTTCTTAGAATTAGAGGACTTTACACCACTGCATTCCTTAGGACGGACTTTACACCACCTCAGTATTTTCTCAGGCCATTATTTCCACTCCTCCCCCACCCTCATCACTGACTTTGAATTGAATTTCCTTCCTTTGTTTCTGAGAGAAAATATTTATATACAGAAAAATGGGAGTGACTTGTTAAAAAGGAAAGGAAAGTGTTCCTCTGCCTTCAGTAATTATCTAAGAGGCCGCATTTTTGGAAGTGCGTTAATGTATGCTGATAGAAATATAATGAAAGCATCGATATCCCTTTTAAATTAAGAGCTTCACAGCAAGCTCCAAATTAAATGCAGTAATGTATTCATCTTCTAAATGGAAGACGAGTGTTTTGTGGAGCTGGGAATACTGGAACAGCCTGGATCTCCTGTGCATAGTCTAACCACTTGGTAATGTGTTGGGAGGGCTAGCTGCTAGTCTCAGAAGTATTTCCAATCTGAAATGAAGATTAAAGTGCTTTGGCTAGAGGAACTGTGGAGAGGCCTATCACAGCTTGGCTATAGTAAAAAAAAAAAAAAAAAGTAATGATTTTTCTCTCGTAAAAGGCAGATCCTCTCCCCAGGGCAGAGGCTCAGTGAGACATCATATGACGGATCACGTATCCTTTGGCAGCTGAAAACAAGTGCGGGTGAGAGCCTGTGCTCGTGCTCGCAGTTCATCAGCACAAGGACCTGTCCGTTGCTTGCAGATTGAATCAGCTGCCTGCAGATCTGGTAGCTAATTCTACATAGGAGTACAATATGCAAGATATGCACACAAATTTGTTTTCCAGTGCTTTTAAACTTTAAACATAAAGCCTTTGTTTGGGGCATAGACGTTAACACAAAGGCTTCTAAACTGAAATGCCTGAAAGGGCAAGGAAGAGAACAGATTCTCCATAAGTCACCTCTAAAGAGGCCACTGATCTCGGTGAATTGAGCATAACGATCCTATAACTCGCACAGACAACACTGAAGAATTTAATGAATATTGTAGGTGATGTTACGTAAGGGAAAGTCCCCTGTACTTCAGCAGGTCATTCAGTGTTGCCATTCTTTAATTTACAAGCCAAAACTGAGGCAGAACAATCCTGTTACAATAGACCAGACAAGTGTCTGCTCTGCAGTTCCAGCTGGCAAAATGCATCATTGGTTTTGAGGTGGTTTAACTTGCTTCCCTGTTTATTTCTAGGCTTTGGCAGCACGTTACCAGTGCAATAAACAAAGGTGATCAACACAAGGCAACACAGGAAAAATTTGTGCTGGAGGAGGAGCAGAGGAATGCTGCCCGGGAGCGGAGGGAAAATGGCACGGAGTGGAAGCCACTGCTCTTCCAGCACGATGCCACAACTAACGAATGGCGCTACAAATACGAGGAGTGAGTGCTGGGGTTGGGGGTTATGAGCAGACCTCACTGCTTGAGTCCCCAGGGGTGCAAGCAAGGTTACAGACCTGTAATTGGAGTCCTGCCATTTCCCAAACTATGTCCAGAGCTTGCCCTTTCTGAGCTCCATGTCATCATTATAATACATATTTCTGATGCTAATTGGGAATAGCTGGAAATGGGGGCTCAGCAAAGGAAAATCCACTATGTCATTGGTGCGAATCCCTATTGCTGCAATCAAGTGTGGAGTCATTTAGCAGAGATTTTCTGCACTGTGCGAGCAGAGTTAAAAACTGTGCTCTCCTCCCCTGCCAAGAAGGGTGAAGCCTCTGGAGACTGAACCCCCTCATTCATGGCAAGGAACTGTGAATGTGGAGGAAAGCATCTGCTACTCCTGTCACTGTATCTGGAAACTCCGGTTACTGTCAGGGATGATTGCCTGCCCTGAGGCATGTGGAATTAGTGTATTGGTCTTAACACACCTGGTGTGGGATTCTTGCTTTTCTGATGGTATTTTTTTCATTTGGTCTCAAAAGTCTAAGGCCTTGGGATCCTTTGAACGACATTGCCCAATTTGAGAAGGATGGAATACTTCAGACAATGGAAAGACACTTATCTACAAGGATGTCAAACCACAAAACAACGTGCATAAACAATCAAATTACACGGCACAAGGTAAAAAGCCTGTTTTGGGGAATATAGTATTCTTTAGGATTGTTTAAATACACAGCCCTCTTCTACGGCATTTTCATGTAAGCACAGCATAGGCTGAAAGTTTTGTTTTGGATAAATACAGCTTATGACCTGCAACATCATACCATCATTAACTCCAAATAATTATAATCATTGGTTGACATATTCTATCCATTTTGGCATTTTTCTTCCACCTAGTCTTAGTGAAAATGACCCTTTAGTGGGTTTTGCACATGACTGAACTGAACTTCACAGTTCAGCGGTTCCAAAGCAGAAAACTTCACGTAGGTTTTGGAGTGCAGAATTGAGATCCTGCAACTTCAATTTCAGTCTTTGCCATCAGCCTTCATCACTTACTTTCTCTCAGACAAGACAAGAAACCTCTCTCCATCCTTTCCCTTAAACAGAGATGATACTTTCTTATCTCACTGCTTTCATCTTTAGAGTGATATATGTCATTGATAACACACTTCTTAAATGTTGAACTGCTGAACTAGCTAAATATAACCCATATCACACTGAAAAACTTGTATCTTACTATGTATGTAGACTTTTCTTTTATAATACCTGAATCTGAATGTCTCTGAAGCATTGGGAAGTTGAGGTTTATAACTGCTTTTCAGACCCTCTGGTGAGAAGTTTGAATCAATGTGTTTGGTTTACCCATCTAAGAGGTAGGAAGAAACTTTCTGAAGCGCATGAAGAAATTAGGCATAAAATTTCTGTGATATTTAAATCCTTCATGCACCTTCTGAAAAATCTTCCCTGGGAAATTTGATTCTAATTTTTTTTTCTTTTCATCTTTTTTCTTATGTATGTAGTTGAGTGGGTACACAAGTCAGCAAAGGAACTATAAGGTTCATCACCAGTATGTGTCAGTTAAAGCTACAAGAATATTTGGATAGGTGTCTTAAGGATGTTGTCATTTGAGGAAATGCTTGTCTACAGGGCATGTGTGTAATATCCTTAAGTAGCTGTCAGGAGTCCAACTACCAGGAGTTGCTGAGAAAGCAGTCAGACTTCCTAATCTCACACATATTTCCCAGCACCCCGAATTATTTTGTTTAAAGCAGACACCCGAGTTTCCAATTTGACATCAACTGAGACTCTTGTAATCCCTGTTTAATCCAGAGGTCTGCCAAGGACTGCAGGCGCCGCAAAACCAGTGATCAGCCGTCCAACCACAGCCAGAATACAGAGAGCAGCTGTTCAACACCAGAGTCAGTGCAGGAGCTCTCAGATGATGATGGCAAGTATTTGTGTATCACTGGGTCAGGCTTTAATGTTCTTCCCTTTGTACCTTATTCCTTGAGCCAGCCCTGGGACATCTCCCAGCCCAGTTAATACCATGGGCCAACAGCCCACAGGCAAACACACAGAATGTTCTGCATTTCTGTTCTCTGTATGTATTGCCTCTCTGCCTTACACTATCCATGCCAACAAGGGCTTCCCACTCCTGGCACAAACATGTTGAAAAAATACACTGACATTCCAGTCAACAGATAGGAAACAGCCCCTGTCATTCTCTTTTTTCTGCATTTGTTAGAGGTGACCTTGAATGTTTCAGAGATAGGGGCAGGTGCGAGCACTCCGTTCTCCTCCCCTCAGCTGGGGAGCATGCTGCCAAAATTGCCTGAGAGCTGACTGAGAAACGGCTCTAAGCCAGTGTCACAGGACTCGTTCCAGCGGCCTGAGTCTTCAGGGTGGAAGATTCTGTTCCCTGTCTCCTTCTCCCTGTGTTTCTTCCTGAAAGCATCCCCCTGGCTGTGACAATTAGATCACAGCCAGCCGCTTGCTGGGTGAATCTGTGTTGTGTTTCATCACTACCCCTAGAATGGAGATGCAAAACATAATTCTCCTTCAATACTTTGCCACAGGGTTTGAAAGCCTGTGTGCTCAGTGTGGGAAAGAAATGAATCACCTGAAGGAAATTCACTCAGCCGTCTTATCTCTACAGAGAGCCCAACAAGACATACACAGGTAACTATTTGCTGTCATCAAATCAATTATTTTAATGGGCTGAAAATAACCTGTGGCGTTTAACTCCTCACTGTGGCCTTTGGAGGGTCTCTATCAGCTGCTGGAGTGCATTTAACAGTTGTTTCTATAAGTAACCAATTAACACACAAAGACAAACCCATTCCCTGCTTGAAACAGTGAGGAAATCCCTTCCTTTTAAGAGTCTTTATGGCCAAAACTCTTCACCTCAGCATGTTTCACACCTCATGGCATTCCAGACTGCAAAACAGCTGCAGAAGTTGGGAGGGGCTGGGTCGTGTCCTGGCTACAAATAAATCTCTGCTAGCCAAAAAGGTGTGAGGTCTCCCTTCTTGTAGAGCATGTTTCTGATTTCCTTGGTTTTCTGTAGAGATGCAGGCGTGTGGTCTGAAAAACTGGACTCCATGGTGAAAAGCACTAACTTCCCACATTTTGTCTAAATGGCTAATTGGTGTCTGAGGGAAGTAGTGACCACACCTGCTGCTGACAAGCAGCTTTGCCCTGCAGACACCTGTAGCCGGGACAGGGGAGTTATTAACTGCTACATCTGCTCCAGGGAGCCCTGCTGGTTCCCCACTTATCCAGCTCTCCTGAGGCTTCACTGTGGTGGGATCACACATGAGGCCCACCATTTCTAGATGCCAGAGCCATTGGTGATATGGCTTTGGCTTCTCTAGCTCTTGGGGGTGTCCAAGGCAGGCTCTTGTATTTGGGAAGTATAGGGCATAGGATTATGAGTGCTGAATAAAGTGATTTCTTGGGTTTTGTGCCCTTACACCTTCCAATGCCAATCAGCATGCTCTGCCTGATCCAGCTCCAGACAGAAGTACTAATCTCTCTGTTAAAACAAAGAGGGAGGTAGAGTCTGTGGGGGCACAGTGCTGTACCTGTGAAGGTGTCTCCCTCCTTATGTGGAAGTTCTGGGCGTGTGCACACGTGTGAATGCACACCTCCCTCCAACCCACAAATAATCGTACTGCTTTCTTTTCCAGAAACCTCAGTGCTCTGAACAAAAAGTCCTTCCACAGGAATGCCTCTTCTGAAAGCTTCCTCCTGGACTCTCGCTGTTGGTTTCTCCTCTGCATCTTTCTTACGTGTCAACTATTCATTAATTATGTCTTCAAATAAAATCACTACGTTTGGCAGCAATAATGATTACTGGCTGCAGGAGGGGGGCCACTCACGCAAGGAGCCCAGAGAGGCACCAAAGCACTTTAGAACCAACGCGGCAGAGGTGGAAGAAAGTGGAAAAACGAGGTTAAAAAGGGACCTAGGAACCTGCAAAACTTTGTTCCTGCAGATTTTGTCATTTTTGCCTTTTACATGTACATCTTCAAGGACCTCTTAACCTGTACGGGCCTTAATGCTGAAGCCAAATGTAGCTTTAATTGTGCAATTTGTTTTCTATGTCTTGTCATTTTCTGATGCAATTAATAATTACCCAGCAGTATTGGTAACCCCAAAATGGTAAACACCCCAGTGTTTTGGAAAGGTCACACCAGCCTGGGTCATAGCTCCAGGAGTGAGGGAGTGCAGTTGGGGAGCTGTAAAGAATTGATGTCCATGGTGCCTGTCCGGCTGCCTTTAATTAATTACGGGAGGGAGCACACTTGGTCCAAAAATCCACCCCCAGGATATTAAGTCATGATCTGTTTTGTCACACACAGAATGAGACCTCAGGATGTGTTTTATTTTCCATTCCACAGGAACTGTAAATATGCACAATTTCCTAGAGCCGTTCCTCTTTAGGAAATGGGAAGTATTCAGTGAAAGCTCCTTGTTTGTTTGCGGAGCTGACTGGTGTACTGGATCTGGCCCATCGAGTGTAACGTCAGATATGCCTGTTTGTAAAATCTGGTCACTTACTATTATTGTTATTATTTGCTATATGGCTGTTTTATAATATCACACACTAGCATTGTAGAGAGAAATCCACTGCCCCAGCATAGGCGAGAAGGATGGGAGAGATATAGGTGTATGTGTGTTCGGTCTTAGGCACATTTTTCGTCAAAGGTCAGGAAAGACAGAGGGTTTTGCCACTGCATTGTTCAACTCTGTTAATAGTCTTCCTATTTTACACCATTTTTTAAAGATTTGCAATATTTTCTGTAGACTGCGGACAATACTAAGCCTTTCTTTTCTGGCCTGAAGTAGTTCCAAGTGGTAAGTACTGCTATATATACAGCCTTAAAATACTTAGTGGTGGTGCCAGTCTGGGCTATCTTTCAATGTAAATGTTTCCAAATTTTTAAATACATTCCTCGTCATAATCCCCAGTTAGGGGACACCTGTTTGTGCTTGATATGTTGAAATAAAACTACACACAACTTTCACTGACAGTCTATCTGACAAATTATTTTTGGCTTTGTATTTGATAGTGTTTTACAGGTATATCACTTTTTAGAGGAAAGTCTACAGGAAAAGGCCTCCAAGAATCTCAGACACAGGCCATAAGTTAGAACAGCAATAGCATTTTGATACCCCTCTGGCTGAAATTGTTTGTGTCTTCTAATTGTAGCAGCTTCCTCAGAAAGAAAAGTGGTTGCCTTGGTTTTCACTGTTGTACATGTAAAGGTACAGACTTGTCTTGGATTTAGAAAACCTTTATATTAAGGAGGTGACTTGATGACAGCAAATAGATACTTCCAGGAAGAGAACCACAGCTCTCTGACATGGACAGGATGAGAGCTGGCATCTGGAAGCCATGAGGGAAGTAATCACAAATAATAAAGGGTGAGTGACTCTTGTTAGCAAAAGTCTCCAGAAAACCAAAGGATTCTTGATCCTTGAGGAATCATACTTCAAGAATGTCAACATTATTGATTCAGATTGGGTGTCTTTTTGAAGGACATCATCCTAGTCACCCTTTCTGAGGACGTCTGACCTGTGCCACAGATAAAACTTGATGAGATGGGGTTCCCCCACCTCTGGCTGTCAGGCTATGCAAAGTCCTGTATGCACCTTGAAAGTGTTCACTGTGCAAACACATCTGCTAATATCCTTTGAATGCTTCAGCAAGTCAGCACATCTCTGGCCTGTCAGCACAGCTTTCCTCATCACACACATCCTGCTTTGGAATTATTTGAGTTAAAGATAGGAGCCTCTCTGCTTCTGTAGGGCTATTTACAATCTCTTGGATACAACTGTGTGTGGGTTTGAGAAATGCTTACTAAAACAATAACAGGGAAAAGAAAACAGCCCATGCCCACCTGAACCAAAGAGAAGCAGTGCTGAGAGGAAGCATCCGGTAGGTGTAAATGCAAATGCTTGAAATTGTTTGGATCATTTCCATTTTACCAAGCTACGCATCCACAGGGATTTCACTGGGACTTGTTACTGCAGTTAAGTAAAACACTTGCCACAAAAGGAGCAATTCAGTGAAAGAAATTATCAACATACATAAACTAATTATGCATGAGCAGAGTAGGAGTTTCCAACATTTACTGCTGCTGCCACAGGGTATTAAAAATAATCCAAAAAGGAACAGTCTATAAATCCTTGTGCCATTAATTTTAATCCAATTTCAACATCTTGAGGTGAATGTTCATACCGGATACATGCACGTGGAAGATAAAGAGTATTCTTGAGGAAAATCACGTTCAGAAATGTTATTTCTCTGGGAGGAATATCTGCTGGGGGAAAAGCTGAGAACCAGTTCAGGGCGTTAGAAAACCCAGTTTGTGCGTCGTTGGGAAAATTCCCCGTCCATCCTTCGGCCCTCCTTTTCGTGATCGGTGAGCAGCCCGTCAGCGCGCGAGCTTTTTTTTTTTGGGTGGAGGGGCACGGATCGCGCCGTATCCCAGCGTGGATTCTGCCTGCTCTCGATAGGTGCAAAGCGTGTTACCGGGGCGGTCCCAGGGCTGGTTTCCCTCGGCTCCGTGGGGGGGGCACGGCGCCCCTGGGACGGGTCGCTGTCCGGGCGGGGGCGGCCGCCCGCGGGGGCGGATAAAGGGGCAGAGCCGGCGCCTCCCCCGGCCGTGCCGAGCGGGGGCAGGACGGGCAGTGCCGGGCCGGGAGCCGCGATGGCAGCCGGAGGAGCGGCGGGGCTGCTGCTGGTTGAGTGCCGAGCGAGGGGCTCTGGCCGGGCCGCAGGGTGGGAGTCTCTGGTCGCTGTCTGCAGGCAGGGGCTCGCCCTCAACCTGCCCGCCGCGAGTGGGGGCTGGCACCTGTCCGTAGCCAAATCCCTCCTTTTGACGGGAAAAGAGGCTTCCTCCAAGTCCGGAGTGGAGGAGCCTTGCAGGTTGTCCTACCCTCCTCTTCCTCAAGAGACTTTAGTAACTTATCTGAACTTTTTGTTTGTGTTGCTTGAAACTTTGGGGATCCTGATTATGTGGGTTTCCTAAACCTGAAAAGGATAAGGAAGGGCAGCTGCTGTGAACGCAGCCCCGGGTTGCGGGGAACCCTCTGAAGGGAGTAAGGACTAGTGACGCGTTCTCTGAGTCTCTCCCTAAGGCAATTGCTGCCGCCTTCTCTCCTCGGAAAAAAAAAGAAAATTACAAGTCAGGAGTGAGCTTTTTAATTGTCCTTGGTGAAACTGTGAAACTGGAAGTTTCCTGAACTACGCGATTACAGGAAAGACTTTCAGTCTCCCAGGGAGAGAGTTGAAAGAGCGCAGCTGCGGGAGCTGAACTCTTGATTTCAGCTTGGAAATTGCCCGCTGATGGCAATTAGCGGCGGGGAGCTCCGCGGCTGTCCCTTCCTCTCCCCCTGCTTCTGTTCTAGGACCTTCTCTCTCTTACGGTTTACAAGTGAGGGATGTACTTCGGTGTCTCGAAACCGAGCTCCGCGCTCGCCTACCTGCGAGGCACTCAGGGCGCGTGCCCCGCGGGCCTGTTCCTCTTTAAAAAAATTAATAATAATAAACATATGTAAAAATATATGGGTGTGTGTAAACATTCCCAATGCTCCTGTGGCTGCAGTAAGTTATTTTTGTTAATGACTCAACTTGCCTTCTGCTTACGATTACAGTGAGAAATGCTGGATGAGGTCTCTGGGGCGTATCCTCCATTTTGCGGGGGTGGGGGGGTGGAAGACTAACACTGATCCCCATGAATTAAAAAGATGGGAGGAGGGAGAAACGAATGCCTTGCATGTGGCAGAAACTTAGGCCTCTGAAGTTCCACTGCAGTGAACTAGTGGAAAGAGAACAGAATTTTAAATGGAGTCAGGGATCTGCGGCAATAGTTGTCTAAAACCCATCAGCTGCTGCACGGTGGTGCTTTAACCCCAACTTTGTGATTGCAATTACTGCTGTGAGCAGCACTTAGCAGAAATTAGTTTGGGTTTCCTCTGTGGCTTCCCATAAACTTCTGAATGTGTTTCCAAGTCTTTACTGGTTCATCTCCCTGAGATGGTTATCATGTCCTGGGAGGATGATTCACTCAAATGCCTGTTTGTCTTTGCTGTAGGTTATGCTGCTGACAATGCCTGGAACCCGAGCAAAGAACTGTCAAGAGGGAGAGTACTTCCATGAAGGACACTGCTGTGTATCTTGTCCAGCAGGTAAGACTTTGAGAAGCTACAGCTGATAATGGCCACGTTTCTTTCTCATGGAGATGACTGATCACTATTGTTTTCTACGGTTTCATCTGGTGAAAGTGTAAGCCCATCTGGAGCTGTGATGGCTTCTTGGGGCTGTTAAGGCTGGGCTCCATTTTGAAGCAAGAGTCCCTTGTGTGACAGGTGATGACTGGGAGAGGTGCCTTGGCAGCAAGCCAGGAAGACTGTGCTGATGGTTGAAAATAAAGTGTTCAAAATTGGGTATTGTTTGGTTGGGTTTTTTGTTAACAAAACACTTCAGTTAGCGCAAAGAACAAGCCATGAGGAATTGTGGTATTTCTGTATCTGTAGGTAAATCTTGGGTTTGGTTTTGCTCTCCCCTCCTTGCTCAGTGTGTGCAGAGTTAAGGAGTTTTGTGTTGAGAAGTACCCTGCCCCTAGAGAGTATCAGAGGGCTATTTAGAGGTAATTCAGAGAAAGGAGAAGAATAGTTCTTACAAGCAGTTCTCTCTGTGCTCATCAGCTCCTTCAGAGATGGTGCTGGCCATATAGCAGATTCTAAGCTGTTGCAGAGAGTCATCCTTGTCCCCCGTGTGTCCCACCAGAGGCCTGGCTGTATGCCTCGTTTGGCACCGCTCCTTGTCTGAGCAGCAAACTGAGAATACGCCTCCTGACTCTCCTGTGCTGGTTCATGTGGCACATGATTCATTTGTGAGGAGGGGTTGGACTCTCCTCAAAATGGGTTTGTGTTGTAACATCCTGTTATAGCCCTTTGTCTGTTTAAAAGATCCCTTGAGACTGCTGCCGCCGGTTCTCTTCTTCCACAGGTACTTTTGCTGCTGAGCACTGCAGTGTTCCACATTTGAGAGGAAAATGTCACCCTTGCAAGGAAGGAGAGAGTTATACCGCCCATGAGAACGGCTTGGACGAATGCTTGTCATGCAGACAGTGCAAAGATGGTACCGAGCACGATTTTGATGAAGCCTTAACCCTTTTCCCTTTTTAATGTGGAAAATCTGATCCTCATTGAGCATATTGAACTTAGAAAGAAATTGCCTTTATGATATGAGTATAATTTTTGCACAGTTGTAGAGTCACATCTTTTATATTTACTTTATAATTTTTATGGTTTATTTTTTAGATCAAGTAACTGTGAGACCCTGTACCCTGACACACAATACTGAATGCGAGTGCAAACAAGGGTATTTCTGCACTGACAAGAGCTGTGAAATATGTCAGAGACACAATAAAATGTAAGTTTGATAAAGAATATAAGTGACAGTTTTCTTTCTAGGGAATGTTAGACCTGTGGCCCAATCAGTGCCAATAGCTAACACATGTTATCTGGCTGTAAATAATTGCCCTGAAGCCAAGTGGTATTACTCATGCATTTAAATTTTAGGTGTCAAAATATGTGAAGTTGAGACCTAAAAAGACACAAACTTGGGTATTGTTGTGCTTGTTGCTTATGGCTGCAAGCTTGCACTTTTCATGTCTTCAGATTAGTATTTCCCCAGGTACACACCTGAATAAGCTTTCTAGCACCCAGTCAAAAATTTTGGGAAGTAGAACTACCTGTTGAAGGCAACTAACTGTGCATGAATAATGCATCTACTGTGGTTTGGTTTTTGCATTTCCCCCCCTACTTACAAGCTAACATACTTGAGCTTTATCTGCTCTGCTTCTATTTAATCTTGTAGTACTATCTTGGGTTGTTTAAAGGTGCACTTCTAACAAAGTTATCTGTTTATGCCTCTAAGCTCTGCCTGAAAAAAGTCAGGTCTATACAGAGCTGCATGTTGCTCTGGAAATGTTGATACAACCCTGTGTTGCCATCCACTGCAGGTATCCGGAAGGCAAAGAAATCGACCGGAATTGCAATGTTACTACAGGCCTAGGATGTGACTTACCGAATCAAGGTCTGGTACAGAAATCCCACTCAGCTTGGTTTGTTGAGTCTGTGGTTTCAGGCTAATAACACCACAGCAGTCTGTAAAACAGTGGTTTGAACTACTGTAACATATTTAACAGCTTCTGTGTTTTAGTCTGGGAGTTACTTGCTAAAGACAAACTCTCAAAGGCATTGGAGTGACAAACCATCTTAAGTTTCACTGGGTGAAAAGCTACACGTGTTGCCAGGGTTTTCAAAGTTGCAAGGGTGATACTGCTGAAAGTTCTAGATATGTTTCCTATGCCTGAGAAGCTAGCTGTGTATGGAATAGCTTTCTCTTCTGCTGGTAGATAGCTTCTGCCAGACCAGAGGAAGACTGAACTGACACCATCTATGTTACAGCACCTCAAGCTTGCTGTTATCTTTTGCATACTTGTTTCCCCTTTTAAGTGTCTGTTCTGGAAGACCTTGTAGAAGTTGTGTTGCAGGTCTATGCAGAATCCCCTGCTGCCTTTGGGGTAATGATGTGCAGTGCAAACGAGTACTTGCACATTCAGGTCAGCTGAAAGTCCCCAGTGCCTCTTCCAGGACAAGCTAGCAGGGTTGTTGTATTAGTGCTGGGCTTAGGCTGTTTTCTAGGACAGCAAGGAATATCTTTTTTGGGGGCTGCTTCAGTACTAATTTTATTTCTTTTTCCTTCACAGGAAGCACAGCTCTTTCTTGGGTTATTCTTCCAATCATTTTGGTGGTTGTTATGATTTTGCTGTTCTTGGTATTTAAAAAGTTGAAGTGTGATAAAGGTAACTACTTGATTCTTATTCATAAAATTTGCTTTCCAGAATTAGGTAAAGCATGCACTAGGGCTATCTCTGGGGTTTGTGTTACTTTTATAGGGGACCTTTTTAAGCTCTAGTTCACTTAGCATGTGATTGAAGAAGAGTGGTTTTGTTAAGTAAATAAAATGCATAAACCTTAACTGAGCATCCTTATTTTGCTGACAGATGCCTTTACTTCAAAGCAAGATTATAATTAGGTCCTTAAAAAGGACTTTTTCTATCTACTTGCCTTGTATTGGCAAAGACAAAAACCTATGTCAGCTCAGATGCATGGTGCAAAACGTAGCAACTAATTAGTTCATTAACTACTTTTGTTCTCTGCATTTGGATGTGGAGATTTTTCTACAAATTGTTGCCCTTTCATCATTTCAGCCTCTTAATGAAGGTGAACATTAGGTTGATAAGTCCTCTGTGAATTTATTCTTATAGTGAAATTGAGCTGTTTTCCTTGGAAATTTCTTTTTCCGCTACTGTGTATTAAGGTGTTTTTGAAACTAGTGTAGTTAGAATAACGTTAAAAATTGGTCTGAATTTTGAATGCTAACTTTGTTCAAATCATGCTTTACCAATAGTATTGCAGTAAAAACAATTTCTATCTTTTCTGTATTGCAATAGCCCACAAAAATGCTGCGTAAGCTGGAGTGGGGGAGCGTGCAAGAGTGACTTAAACTGCATCTTATTGTCTGCATTTTACTAAGTGGGACTCGTTTCTCTATGAAGGCACAGTGTTTGTGCTGTTGGTGGAAGCTAAGAGTAGTAGTGTCATGAAATGTATGACATTAAGGAAACTTAATGGCTTGTAAAAGTTTTGCTTTGTGTTACAAAAGTTTCTATTGTGTATAAATCTTGCATGAATTCATCTATGTTTAAGTTGCTGCAATTCTTAAAAGTTTCTTAGACACTTATTTTGTTTTTCAGCTGCTTCAGCTGATAAAGATGTGGAGAAAAGTCTGGTAAGTATGTGATGGATCAAATGTTTTATCTCAGTTTTGTGCAGTTTAATTGTGCACTGCTTAATTGTACTTGATGCACAGCCCTCAATGTTTGTCTCACTGTAGGCCTCCAGTAGGATGTGTTCCTGTGATGCAAGAAGTTGTGATTCATACAGGGCAGATATTAGCAAGGGCCTGATTAGTTGCATGTGTCTGCTACAGTTGGGCTTTCCAATACTTCCCTTGGAAACACATCAGAGCCTGTGACCAGGATGTTTTGAAAGTGGAAAAAAATTAGACTAGCTTCAAGCTTTCACTTCAGACTGTCTCCAGATGATATCTTGATCCAATTTAGTTTTTTTGCTTTCACATGTGTTCTGCAATCAGTGTCAGCTATCAGTTACCTGCATGGTGGTGTTCAAGCTTTTATTGCAATTTAACAAAAAAATTATTTGTTCATAAGACCTACTACTCTTGGTCCAGTAAAGTGACTGAGCCTTCCTGCCTTTGGGCTCATGTCAAAAGCTACAGACCAGAACAGTCTAACTTTTTGGCTCTAAATAGTCCCATAAGATGAGGGATTTGGGGCTCAGAGCATGCCAGTTCCAAAGTGCATCCCTAAAAATGGTTTACCAAGCTAAGGCTGGCTGCTAGCATGTGTTCCACTGTAAAGCTGGATATACCCTGGCCTAGTCAAACATATTTCAGAACTTTACTGTTTCAGTAGGAAAAAACCCACTACTGCTAATCTAGCATTTTGCAATATAAATACAAAATTAGCTTGTATTTACCTAGTCTAGCTTTAGCTTCTCAAGTTAGAACCTATACCCCTAACAGCACTCTGAGGCAAAAATTAGCTCAGTCTTAGCAGTACAGTTAATGATGTGTAGTGCCAAGGTGTAAAACGAATCTTAGTCTTGATGAGGATCTAAGAAAAATATCCAGATTACTCTCATAGCATGTGTACAACACTACTTCTCCCTGCTTCTTCTCTTGTCCTCCTCCCAATACATTACTCACTCAGTATGTGAGCTCATGTAATATTACCAATTAGATATTTTGAACAATTAAATGCATTTTAATTATGTGAAAAATACTTGAAGACTGAAGAAACAGAATTGAAAAATATGTTTAAAAGTATCACCTTAAACTCTGCTCTCTTTTTTTAAGGTCCATAAGTGGCTCAAATATGTCGATCACCTACACTTTTTTGCTGGGTTGTTCCCCCCCCCCCCCCCCGGCCAGATTTGCAGTACTTCATGTATTTGTAAAGCTGAAGACAGAAAACCTGGTCAAAAAGCTGTAGCACAGGAATAGGCAAATATAACATCTCTTTAATTTGAATTAAAAGGTAGTAGAATAATGCAATTACAAATTGGTGCATGGAGACACTTAGCTCTCGTGTAAGAGCTGTCACAGACTTGAGATGGAGTGTCTGTGCACTTGGAGTGTTCATGCTGCTGTAATAGCTTATTTGCTAAGGAGAGTTACACTGATAGAATTCTGTGACCAGGTATTTTGGCACCAACACACTGTCCTTTCCAAAGTACCAGTGAATTTATGTGGCTCTGAAAAAAAAATCCCAACAGTTGCTAATACTTTGATAGCTGCTGCTGTATTTTGAAACAAAATGGTCAGCTGTGCTATATATTTTCAGTCACTTGGCTTCCTATTTAAGAACTATGCTTTATAAAAAAGATCAATTTCTTTAACCTGTTTACAACCTTAACAGAAAGTATTTTCAATGAGAATGATGTACAACTACATGTGTGATGTGTGGGGAGGTTCCCTTCACATCCCTGCTAATGCATGTTGGTCATATGGTGGTGTCACACGTGGGTCACTGACCTTGTGCAATCAGAAAGCACACTGGCTTATGCTCACAGAGGCTGTACCTTAAAAAACACACGTCTCATGGGAAGAACAGTTACTCTTCACCCTCATTTTCCACATCTTAAAAACAGTATTCCTAAAGCTTTCTGGTTTTAGCACTAGCTGATATGTTAGATGCTAGTCTGCTTTGTGCTTGTACTGTTCATGATGAGTTGGGGCTGTGCTCCCTGGCATATGCTTTAATGAACTGGCAATGCTGAAATGGATGCAGCCTTCCTTGGTTGCTTCCCTCTTTGTCCCCTCACAAAAGCTATGTGATGTGCACTGGTGCTCCCTGGTTTCTTTCAACTGATTCCAGTTTGTGAATCTGCCAGGAAAGTTAATCCAGCCAAAGAAAGCCTAAACTAGTGCACTACATGGAGCTGATAGGCTATAATCAGCTTGGCAAAAGTTGTGAGAGCATCAGCTTTGACATAGCAAGAGGCTTGAGGCCCCTGTTGCTGTTAAGTCAGCTCAGGTGAAGCAAGGCAATTTAATTTCCTCCTAACTTAGAAGAGGTGCAAAACTTCTGTACCTAGAGAGGAGCAAGAGAAATCCCACATCAGTGAGAACATCAGGAAAAGTTTCCTGCATTTTTTGTGGAGGTAGCCTGTGAGCCTTACCCCACAGTCCAGTGGGAGCAGAACAGACATTAAAGTGAAGAGCTGGGCTCTAAAACCATTTGAACTCCAGTTCTGTGAAGGCTGTAACTTTGCCATATTAGCAGGTCTCCTGTTATTTCTCTATCTGGTGGTTTCAAGTGTTCTCTTTTCTTCCTCTAGACTGTCTTTGGAGACCTACCTATGAAACATCTCTTAAAGCATGTTCTTATTCTTTACAGAAGTCTGAGGGTGGTAGTGAAAGCCTCATTTTACCAGAAAGGAAGACACCTGCATCTGCAAATAACTCAATGAACCCAGAGGATGAGAACTGTGGTGAGAGCCCAGAGAGCCAAGAACAAATCAATATTAACTTGGAAATAGAAGACACATCACCAGAGGAAGATAGTGCACTTACTGAGCAGGGCACCATCCTGCATGGGGACCGGAAGCACCGTGTGCTAAGGTGGTTGAGGAGGATTCCTGAGTCTTCATTACAATCAAAACCTGGCCAGAATTCTGCTTTTCATCAGAATAACCTATCTAATGTATCAAGTATTAGAACACCAGCAAATTGTGTGGTAAGTGTGTGTATGTGAAATTATCATGATTTCTCTAATACACGTGTAATTTCAGTTCCATTTTTAACTATTCCTTGAGTTTTCAGGCAGAATGATAGAGGAGACTTTGTATTAAAGATGTAATAGAAAGTATGGAAAGTGATATCTTGGGAAAGCAAACTTCAATCCCTTACGTTTAATTTACTCTGCCTCTTTCATCTCCCTGTCAAAATGTACATAGAAGCTGCTCTGTAGCAAAAGCAGCAAATGTGTTGCCTTGTTGCTTCACTTCAGAGCTGTTTCATCATGCAATTTTCTTTACTCAAATACTTTCAGCTGTGCTGTGAAACGTTGTTTCCCTTCCCAATGGTGAGTGTGCTGTAGAAGCAAGCTGTCAAGTAGGTCAAGAATAATTGTAAGTGAACCACCCTGATATGTTGGAGTCATGGTCCAACTTTGTATTACAGGTACGAGAACCAGAGCATCGAATAATTGTTAAAGATCTCTCTCAAAAAGGTAAGTGTTCCATAAATTGACAGTACTTGGAATTTGGTTTTGTTTCCTGTTGACTAATCTACTTAAAGAATAGTGTAGGGAGGCTAATGAATACTGCTTAGAGTTATAAGGCTTTTAGTAAATTGTAAAATATGCTGAAACAGGATTATTGCTACACTTGAGAGAAGTTGTAATCCCTGTGGTGAATTGTTCTACTTTTAAAGCATGACTTTTCTGCACAGGGAGCCATGATTTTAAGAATAAGAATGGTACAAATTTTTTTTAACAAATATTTTAAAACAAGGCTGCACTGCAGCAGTGTACTCTGCTTTAGTGAGTGGGGGGGGTAGGTCAGAGCAGGAAATCTTTCTGTCAAATGTCCACTGACATGGAAGACTCCATCAAATCCCCATACATCTACCTGTACCCAGAAAAATGTGCTGGATGTCCAAGAGATGGTTTTTTCTCATGATGGCCTTGGGGTGGCAAACCTGTGGTTAAAAGCTACTGTTGAGTAGCCCTGTTAAGCTAAAGTGCCAGGCAGTGAAGCATTCCTCAAAACCACCTTTGCTGAATGGTGTCTTAGGAGACTTCTTTTAAGATATATAGACCAACAGACCTTCAGCTGTCTTTACAATCTCTTATTAAGGAAACCTGGTGCTCCTTAGGTGCCAAACCTGGCCTTGCTGCTGCTGTTCGGTCTGTGCAGGCAGTGGCTGAAAATTAAAGGGAAAGCACGTACATTAGCTATGAAAAAGAGAATCTGTGTCTTAAAACCCAAGCTGATGTGTGTTGTTTTTTCTTTCAGAACGGAGAGTTTGCTTTGAGGCCTTTATAAAGGAAGTACCACCAAAAAACTGGAGGCAGCTTATGAGAACTCATCTGCATGACAATGATATTGATAGAATTATTTATAACTTTCATAATGATATAGAAGAGCAATCCTATCAGATGCTTCTCATCTGGAAAAACACACTGGGAGAAAAACAGTGCATTATTAAGTTACTGAGTGAGTTGAAGCATATAGATAGGAAGGCTTATGATAATGTAGTGAACACTTTAAAGAGTAATAACATTATAAGTAAAGCGGAAGCTACAGATAAATGTTTATGAGGAACTTGAGAAATGCTCTTGTGTACATACATGTGTCTACAAACTTCTGTTAAATGAGGACATCAACAAGCTCCAGTAAAAGTGATGGCATGGACTTGATATCCTCCTCACCTCATGTGGAGAGCTGGGAGGGATTTAGCACTGTCCGTGTTTACACGGACTCCGGTTGTGATATTCACTAAGGTCTTTTGAGTTGTACAATATTGAACTCAGGCGCCGGATGCCTGCTTGGGAGCGAGGGGCTCTTGCTTCCCTTTGTGTGTGGCAGTGCCGTGCTGTCCTAGCCTGTCTGGCGGGAACAAAGAGGCTGCTGCTGCTTTTGAGAGGATGTGTGCTTTGGTTTCTTCGTACGGTTTTGTTTTGTATCGGTCTGCTCAGCACCGTTGTGTTCGAAGCACGGCAATAAAAACCTGGTTGAGAGAGAAGCAGGGGTTGACTCTTGGACTTCTTTCGGGTGGTGGAGTCGCCGTCCCTGGAGGTATTTAAGGAAAGCCTCATTGCCATGCTCTAGTTGGCACGGTGGTGTTCGGTCGTGGGTTGGACTCGGTGACCTGAGAGGTCTTTTCCAAGCTGACGGATGCCGCGGGTGCCCGGGGCGGGCGATGCGGCGGGAGGGCGGGCGGTGCTCCCGGTTGCCCCGGTGACGCTGGGCTCCCGTCGGAAGTAGCGTAGGGCGGGCGGGGCGAGGCTTCCGGACGCGCTGTTGCATCAGCTCGGGAGCGAGGGCAGGACGAGGCACCAGGATGGCAGCAAGCGGCCGCCGCCGAGCACGGTAGGTCGGCGACCGGCGCCGCGGAGCCCCGGCGGGGCCGGGCGGGGTCCGCGCGGGTTTGTCACGGCCCGGCGGCGGTCGGGTCGCGGCCCCGCCGCTGTCCAGGTGTCAGGTGGGAGATGGGGGCGGTGGGGCGTCGCCGTGGTCGCCTCCTTCACGCGTCCCTTGAGATCTGCATCCCTTGGTGCCTGCCGTGGCGGGGTTCCCCCCCGGACCTGCAGGGCGCGTTCGTGGGGACCCACCGCCGCAGCCCCCCGAGGTGCCTCCGCGCCCCCGTGGGTGCCCGTGGGATGCGGCTCGTATCGTGCCTCGCCACGAACGTAAAGGTTAATGCTGACACGCAGTGATTTGTGGAAAAAAACCTCGGAGCTTCTCGGCACTGAGGGTTGGAAACAGCTGTTCTGCAGCTCGATGGGTTCCGAGAGGTATTTCGTGGCTGCCAGACCGCTCGGGCTGTGCGCCTATCGCCGCGTCCTCTGTTCTCTTTCACCTGCCCCTGTGTCTCCCTCGCTGTCTTTCCAAGTCATCACTGTTCTCCCTTGAGCTCGTGTCTGAACTTCTTAACTTTTCCGGATATTTTCTTTGGTCATGGTTTAATGACGGGTTGTACTGCTCGCTTCCATATGGAAGGAGGGCTAGGGTAGTCCTGTAATTTTTGGCACTACCGTAGCAAATAGAAACTTGGAATACCAGTCATGCAAGTATGAAATATCATTATGGTGTGTAAAGGGTTGGAAATTTCTGTCATTCCAGTTAAGGAACTGTAAATTCAAAGATTTTGCTCCTTTTTCTTTGCTGCTGGAAGTTACTTTGCCCTCTGTTCATCAAAAGTAACATTCCCACTAAAGTGACATATGTTTTCAAGGGATTGCCTTTTTTAGAAGTGTTTTCAGTATCTTAGGAGGAAAAAAAACAAAAACACCAAAGGCTCAGTTCAGGTGCCCTTTAAGAAACTTTTTAATTGAGTTTATAATTAGGCAGATAGCTTTTTCTTCGTTCTTTTTTTTTACCTGCAATTGTTACATTTAGTTTCAGTTCAGGAAAAGTGGAAGTGAAACTGACTGGGCTCAAGTGCCTGGGACTGACAAGCTCTTCCTCCATGTGGGATACCCCAGTCTTAAAAATCTCTGCTCAGCCAAAAGCCTCTTGAATCTCATGTGTGAGTCTTGATAAGTCCTTTGTCTCTCTGTCTATCTGTGCTGTGTCTGGCATAGATGAAGTCACTGCACTGCTTTGGTGGTTCTGAAATGTTTATGGAAAAGGATAATTCATCTTGGCTGAGCAAATAATTGGAATTCCTTCCGAAGGCACCAGAGTGGCCAGCTAGAATAATAAATGGCCAATTTGGAGACATCTTAATAATGAGACTTGTTACATTTGTCTTTTCTGTGTTGTTTTAAATTTGTTGGAAGAGAAATTACCTAAACTAGCTAGTTTACTGCCTCCTTTGTGGTTTTTCGGTATTTACTTTGCTGTCAACACCTTCAAGGAACAGAAATTTTCATTTTCTAATTAATAAAAGTGAAAATTTTCCATGACAATTGATATTGTATGGTCTATATGTCTTGATTAAACTTCAGAAGTTATTTTATGTGCAAATAAAATGGAGAAGCAGTCCTATGCCTTTGAGTCTGTGTGTTGCTGTGGTCTTGCAGACAAATTCCCAGTGTCCTTTAGTAGTCTCTAAAGCACTCCATGCATGGAAAGAAGAATGTGTGACAATTATATCCCCCAAAGAGATTGTACACCAGCAGCTATTTTATGAGAACTGCATTAGTTAATATCTACAGTGGAATTTTTTGGAAACAACTTCGTAATGTTTTATTGTTAACATTAATTCTTATGATTTTTCAAGGTTATTTTGCTACCTCTCCAATACTTGTTCTCTGTGCTTATTTCCTGAATGGAGTAGCTGTTGATATGATTTGATATCTATGGATCATTCCATTCACATGAGTTAAAACTCAGTGTTATGCAACAGCTCTGTAATACTCCCATGTTTCTGCTGTCAAGAAAACACTTCTTAATGCAATGGAGCAATAACAACTGTAGTTTTTCTTTAGTGGGAGTGGAAAAAAATTACAGTCAGAGAGAAAGGTGATTTCTTAGCCTGTTTTCCTAAAGCAACAGGGAAAACAAGTCAGATGTACATATATCCATTGGCCCTTCTCCCTCAATACTTTTTGAATCCATCGATTTTTACTAATTACGTTTAACAGTGGACTGCCTCTTGCACACAGTTGGCTAAGAGACTGAGCAAAGATGGGTTGGAGCTGTACAGGAGGATGGGGATACTGAAGTATATGGGAAGAGGGGATGCAGCACTTAGGAGGTACCAGGAAATACATCAATGGGAGTGTGTGAGGAATTAAAGGCAGTGCAAGACACTGAAGGAGGAACTGAGGGTACAGAATGGTCACAGAAAAACAAGATTTTGTAGATTTACTATTCTCATTTTAGTAGTGATATCAATTAAATCAGAATAGGCTTTTTTGTAAAAGTAGTTGTTACTAATTTCTTTTGCTTGAAAAGAAGTGGTCCACTGCTATATTGCCATCCAAAAAACACTGTTACCACAGTCATTCTTTCTTTCCAGGAGAGTACCCTGTTCTTCATGAGAAAAGCTTTTGTTTTGTGAGCTCAGTCCAGTTTGGAGCTACTCACAAGAATGCCAAAAGTGAGAATGATTTTTTCCTGCATGTGCTGAAATAGGATGCTCAGAGGTATTTCAGAATTGCACTGATGGTAGAATCATAGAATGGCCTGGGTTGGAAAGGACCTTAAAGATCATCTTGTTCTATTCCCCTCCTGTGGGCAAGGGCACCTTTCACTAAACCAGGTTGTTCAGAGCTCCATCCAGTCTGACCTTGAACACTTCCAGTGATGGGACATCACTCAGCACTCTCTCAAGCACAGCAACTTTGCCTGTATCTGCAACTGGCTGCAGCAGAGAGCAGAACACATTTGTCATAGCTTCAAGTTGTCATGTTCTGAAAAGTAGCTGTGGGTCTAGAAAATAAAGTTTGGAGCTCAGCACAGCCTGTGAAATGAATGTAGGACACTCAGATTGGTACAGTGAGCCTGCTGGGAGCTCAAGACTGCTGTGGCTCAGCTACTGCTGCACTCTGAGGAAACCCTGCCAACAGCTGCTCAGCTGTGTTCTTGCTGTGCTGCACATGGTGTGGTGCCCAGTCAGGGCTGTGAGTTTGGGCTGAATTTGAGTCAGGGATCAGTTTCGGCATAAAGATGTCCTCCTGTTAGGTCCCCTGGGCTACATGAGTATTTGATGTATTAGGCTTTCAAGCCTGCTGTCGCTCTTGCAACCAGACACAGGCCAAACTTCATAATTTCAAATATTAATGTGTGTGCCAAGATTGCTTAAAATAATTTTGGTTTGTCAGAGCTGAGCTGGTACTGATACTCACAGGCAGTATTTGCCATCTCTCCTTGCCAAAATTGATTTGTATGAGTTCTGTCATATTTGTTGGATTTGTGTGTAAGTTTGTGCAACTTCCCTTTTAGATTGGTTTGCAGATGTGGTTGGAAAGTGCTTACATTGTTTCGTATTCACTGACTTACCTCCCATTAGCAGCCTGGTGTGTGAATAATGGTCATAATAACCCTAATCATATTTTGCAAATTGAGTGTTGATTTCCTTGCAATAGATCTTTCAAGATCTTTTCTTTGAGATATAGTTTCATTTCTACACAGATCATTCTTGTAATACTTTTTTTTTGGCATTCTCCCTCATATGATTCATGTATACAAAATTCACATTCAAGGAAGACTTATGTCTTAGGTTTCCAGAGTTAATGAACACAACTATTTCAAACTATTTCATGTGTATAAACATGTGAAGTTCTGTGATGATAAACATCAGTAAATACTTAGGAGCGTAAAAAGTTTATAGTAAAATGAACTATGTGAGCTGAAACTGAATCCCATTCAGCTGGGTAAGACAAGCCCATAAGGTCTAGTTATGAACCATTATTTCCTTGTTATTCTTTATTTATACTGAACAGTTATATGGGTAGGCCTTCAGAGAGATTTTACATGAGTTTGTCTTTGCTTTTGTATATGAATCTTTTGTGAACTACTGTTTTTTAAATTGTTTTTTAAAATCATGGATCTTTTTTATTAGTTCTTATGTGCTATCTTATATCATTTATACCCAAAAGAGTCAAACAAAAACATGCTTGGTATCTAGCTGCCATTTCCATGTCATTCTGACTTGCTGTTGGATATTTTAATAATTGATTTCCATATAGAAAACAAGCTGCTCATAAAGCCTTAACTGATGATATTTGGAAAAACTTTTCAATTGTACAGTTCCTCACATCCTTTCATAGCCATCACTTCCCCGTCTCCTTCCATGCTTGCCTTTCCAAGAGTGTTGGTCTGTGAGTACCTCCAGTGCTTTAGGAACTGCTTGTGCAGATGTTCATTTCAGTGTGAGAAGCAACACTTCTGGCCATGATCTCTGTCGTGGTTTGGGAGCAGGGACAGGTGCTCTCACGCTGCCTCTCTCACTTTACTGCCCTATGTCCTTGACTTAAATTACCTTCTTGGCTCACTACCTAAGCAGGATATTGGCTTAGTGTTTATACAGTACTTTGAACATGAACAGAACATTGAATCATTGTAGGAAAATAGAAATGCTGCGTTTACCTAAAGGGAGTGGCTAGCCCCAGTGCCATAACCTCCAAGTGCTTTGTACCCACTGCCTTGCACAGGGCTTGCTCTTACTGTCAGCATCCCCACCAACTCAGAGAGCCTTTTTGCTGCTTCCTCTGTGTCCCTGCATTTGTAAAGATGAGACACAACTGAACCTGCTTTGCTTGTATTCCAAAGAGATCATGTAATTAAAAAATTGTGAGAGAGGAGCAGAATCTAATATCCTTTCTGTTTGTTTGTGTAGATCTTACTCATTTGAAATATAATTCATAGGCTGAGGAGAGAAAGTGGTATAAGAGAAGTATGGGAATATACAGCAACAGCTGAACTTTTGGGTTTCTAGAGCAAATAGGAGTAACCAAGCATTGTGCTGGGAGCCTGCATGTGGGCAACAGTCCTGCAAAGATTCAAGGATATGCTCAAGTTCAGTAGACATATTCACAGCCTAACCTCAGTGTATAAAATTAATTGTATTTAAATATTTGCTGGATGAGTGTCTTAGCAGCGTGAAAAAGAGGGGCTGGTTAGGTTCCCTCATGTGAAGAGTTGTCTCCAGTTTCAGTAGATTATATTTCTTCGTGGAAAGGACTTGTGCTTTTGCCCTTACTACTCCTTGTAATGATGTCTTCAAAAAACTTAAAACAGTGTGAGCATCATCCTGTTAATAGGAAATACATATTTTTCTCAAATTTCTTGTCAGTTGCCAGAGCTAATTTGCAGGGGGAGATGTATACTATAAGGATATATTTTGGTCATGGGATCTCCTTCTTTTAATGCTGACCAAATGTCCTGTGCCTCTCTTTACAGCTTCCAGCTACAGTTTTATTCTGAGCATTAGTGAAGAGGAAGCCAGGGTGAAGGCTTTGAACGAGTACCTGAGCACTCGTAGTTATATCCAGGGGTTCACATTTTCACATGCAGATGTGGAGGTGTTCAGAAAGTTTTCGGGGCCACCTGTGGACCAGTATATCCATGTTGTCCGGTGGTACAGACACATAGAAGCAATCTATGATGGCAGCAGTGAAAAAAATGAGCCTTGTAAACTTCAAACAAGTGAGTAATATAAAACCGGTGGGCAGGTTATAGACTAGCTGACGTTGTATTGGTTTTTACTGCTGAGAATTCTTAGAAGTTCCCTTTTGTACTTTCTTGCACACCTTAAAATTTACAGTATCAACTTGTATTCAAAGTCATAACAACCTTCTTGCATACAAATACTGTGTAATTGATAGAGACTGACCTATTTGAATGTTAAAGCTGTTTCCAAATTATTTTTTTTTTATTTTAAAATTCCTCAGTGTACAGAATTTGATTATGGATACTTTCTTTAAAAAGCTAGCTAGCTTCTGGGTTGTAAAAGAATATGTGAGTTTGGGCTTGTTCCTTAAAATATCAGGATTTGCTCAGTCCACCTTTTTCCTTGCAAGGGTAACTAAATATTAGTTGTATGATATACAAATTCACAGTAAAATAAACTAAATGCTTCCTCTTACAAATGTTATTAACACTGAATTTCAAAAAGGATGTCTGGGATTCTTTTTTAACCCTGGTAATTTAGGCATTGCTGATGATTTGAGGAAATACTAACTGGTTAATCTAGGTCATCATGTAAGCATGGGTGCAGGCATTTTTGGGAGCTGCATCACTGTCCTGAGTTGTTTCCCAATGAGCTAGTCTAATTTAATTGCTTTATAGTGAGATCCTTGCTCAAGGAGTCATGAAATAATAATAATAATAACACAGAGCTGTTGTATAGTGCTTGCAATACCTACAAATGAATGCACAATGTCTGTCATTTTTGCTGCTGGTTGTTGACTAATATTACTTCAATGCCATCTTCTCACAACCTCTCATCATATGTGTTCTCAATTCCTAGCAGACCAGCAGTTAAAATCAGACTGCTGTGAGTAGATTTTGTGTGTGTGTGTGTGTACCTGCAAGTGTTTGTGCTGGTTATTGATTTTCTTTCAGCAGAGAAGGGACCTCAGCTGCACCCCTGGCTCTGATTGCAGATTTATGCCACTAACTACAGTTTGTAGACTTTCATGGATCAGGGTAGAGCAGTATGAGAAAAGGTTACCCTTTTCCTGCCCATGAAATCTTTAATATTAAGTCTCTCTTTCCAAAGGGTTATGTCTTTTTATCTTCCTGATTTGTGCACATGTATCAGGAGTCCTGGAATGGGGTTCTGCAGTGTTCACTGTGAAAATAACACATGAATCTACCACGATTACTAGACCTTGAATACTTTATTAGTGGGGGTTTTTTGGGTGTACCAGAGAGCCCCAGGGTGGACTAGAGCAAATGAACTTCAGTTCAACCAGGGGACAGGCTGTAGCTGGCAGAGGTGTATTTGAACAGACTAACCAGTATACTTTGCCCTGGGTGTCTCTGTAGTGCATATAACGTGACACCTAACTCACAAGCTGGGAACATTAGGCTGCAGTATCTGGGTTTTTTCTAACGTTTGTGTGGTTGTTAGTAAAGAAGGCTTTACAGATTTATCTTTTATTAGACTAACCCACAAAGGCTTTTTTCCCCGAGGGAAGCGTTGGCCACAATTAAGCATGCCAGTGTAATCTTTGTAAATCAGAGTAAACAAATTCATCCCTTGGTGTATGATCTGTGTTATGGATACACTGCTCTTGAGGTATTCTGTTCAGGAATACCTCATGCAATGAAATGTTTAGAATCAACACATGTTTCCATGGATTCATAACGTGAAGATTAAAAGAGATTAAATTTTTTATACCATGAATGTTTACATTACTTGAAGGTTTTCAGCCAAAATATGCATATGAAGATATTGGGAGAAACAGATTTAATGAAGAGCACCCTGAGACACAGGATCAGAAAGGCAATTTTGTTGTCAAAACAAATAGTTCGTATAATATTTTAATTGCAGTTAAAATGCATACCATGAGAATTCCTAAAGACAGTGCTGTGTGTATTAAGCTGGCAAACTTGCTGTATTTTTGAATTTTCTGGTTTGCTTTCCTTCCTTGTTAATGCAATAATTAGTTTAACATCATTACAGCTGTAAACAGCCCTATGCATAGCAAACTGCAACTTTGAAAAAAACCCCTTGAGTAACCCCTCTGTTACTTCTTACAAATTTAAGAGAAAACAAAAACAAGAATATTGTCACTAATATTACTCTGGGCTTTATCAACTCTCTTTAATGGCAAAATGTAGCCTCTTGCTGAACTGGAGCATATTTGTGTTAAATGAGTGTGTTCAAAAATGCCTTGTGTACATAGCAGCACTGTATGATAAAAAGCCTTTCCATGTCCCCTCTCTCTTACCCTGAGTACACATACTCTGTCAATATTGGCTCTAGAGACCACCTCTGGTCTCTGGAGATTTTTTTTGCAAATTCTGTATGAGATCTGTGATACACCATCACAGTAAAATCAGTGGCATTGCAGAAAGCCCAGGACTGCCATAACACTTCATTAATAATTCATTGAATTTGAAAACTCTTGGTAATGATTTAACCGAATTGCATGCTCTTACTTTTATACCCTCTTCCTTGCTGTTATTGGGATTAAAAACTGTGAGGAATTGCAACTTAGAGAGTAGAAAATAAAAGAGATTGAAATAATTTACTTTGGTTTTGGTGGCTTTGTAGGAGACTAACAGAAGTAGCTGGATTACTAGAATTGAAGCTGCTTTGTCTATTTATATGTGGAGTTTTTTTCTTTCAAAATAACTTAAAGATGTGATAAGAAGAAAATGTTAAATTGCAAGTGTGTTTGTGGAAAATGTCTTTTCAGTTTTCTTTAAACTATTTTTTCTCCTAGGTAAAGGCAAACGTGTGCAGCCCCCCTGGTCTCCCCCTGAAGGGACAAAACATTCTAAGCTCTGCCTCTACAACAGCCTGACTCGCAGTAAGGTGTGTAAATGAAAGAAAAGTGGAGATTTCCATAGAAATACAACTAGAGCAGTCATCAAACGTTTGTTTCTGAAGCGTTTGCTCTCTTGATAGTCAGGTCTCTGGGTTGTATTTTGCGGAATGATAACAAGCATGTGCCAGAAATGCTGTATCAGTCAAGTGTTTTTGATGGGCAGGTGTTATAATGCACACACTAAGTGTACACACACTATAAGTCTGTGTCTGTATGTGTATATTGCATAATATATAGTTCCCAATTGCAAGTTGTCATGCAAAATAGCCTGCCTTTCAATTGTAATACACGTAAATGCAGACAGTGTGAGCAGAATAAAATCACAGTTTCTTTCATTGGATGTTGTCTGTGTAAAAAAAGTCTTGCCAATTATATAGTTGTTATATAAACTGGTAAAACTTCTTGTGGTTTTGTTTGAAAGTCCTTTGGGAAACAGGAGATATTAAAAATATTAATGTTACATGGGATGTAGTATCCAAATACCTGTGAACTGATTATACTGTGTAACCTTTTGAAGTGCAAAAGAGAAGCTTTGCAATTGCAGCTTGAATAACACCCTGCCTCGTCCAGATCTTTGTAACCTGATATCTGGATTCATAAGAGTGCAGATGACATAAGCAGCCACATCCTGTTATCTCTCTTACAAAATAAAGCTAGTGGTGATCTCAATTTATGGTAAAAATTTGTTTGAATTATAATCCATGTTTTCATGTTCCAATCTCCAAGTGTATTATTACTGGCCTGAGATCGTGTCTTCAATTTCTTCTGATCACTTTATCTTCTCTTTCAATTAAGGAAATATTTCAGCCTCAGAATGGAAAAAAGGTCTTGTGGTATTGCTGTGGTCCAACAGTTTATGATGCTTCTCACATGGGACATGCCAGGTACTACAGTTCCTTATCATGATATAGGTAATAACAGTGCCTATTGGAAATGAAAGATTAATAGAAAAGAGTACTTTATTTAGATGAGTGTACGACTAGAAAATAAGTTTTTTTAAACTTGATGCTTGAGATTTAAGATTAAAAGCATGTTATAAAATTATGTCACTGTGTGATTAAAAACTTACTAGTAGATGTGGGCGAATTAAAACTGCTGTAAAATGATTGAGATCAAAGTGGTTTGTGCATAGAATAGAATACACTGGAGGTGTTCATTAAAAACATCCTTATATCTTTCATGTTTTTAGGTCATACATCTCATTTGATATCCTGAGAAGAATCTTGAGGGATTATTTTAAATATGACATTTTCTATTGTATGAATATTACAGATATTGATGATAAGGTAATGTTTTTTGTTAAATTGCAGTCTAAAATACTGTACTTTGAGCATGCAAGTCAGAGAGTCACATGTAGTTGCACTTGATAAGCCAAGATAAACCTTACACTTATTAACTTAGACATACATTTTGTACAAAAAGGCATTGATTTTCTCAGTTTTGTAGCATTCCTATGGTAGCAAACCCTATATTCTCATATATAAATGACTGTTGTCATAAATAATGAAGACTAAGTATTTTAGAAAGATAATTTATTTTATTTCCCTGTTGTTGAGATAATTAATTGATTCTCTTGAGGTAACTGTATGGTGTGTTTAATCTGTATTACTGCATGTAAATCTTGGAGCTTGTTAAATTTATAGGGATTCTGAAATGCCTTTGGTATGTAATAGATTTTATTTGCACTGTGTATCACTATGTGTCCCTTCACAAAAATATTTTCATATTTCTGCTTTGTAGATCATCAAGAGAGCAAGACAAAATTACCTTTTTGAGCGGTATAGAGAGAACAAATCAACACCAGATCAGCTACTTGAAGATGTTAGAACTGCCTCAGAGGTGGGCATGATATTTAATCTTTGCTACGTAGGTTCTCACTCAATAATGTAACAAAGCATCTGAAATTGCCTCATGCTTTGCTACCTCTTTCTGCTTGTTTCAGTTATTGCATTGACCTGGTACCACACAAATTAGAAATGTCATTTGAACCGCACATCACTTTGATTTTTCCATTGGTTTAGAATGGATGAATTCTTTAAAAGGCATGCCAAATTTTTGTGTTCCTAGTATTTATTTGTGAGTGCATGTATTGCTCAAAAAGCATTTGGGTGTTTGTGGGTTAGAATTCAAACTTTAAGAGTTTTTAAATGGTGGAATGTCCGTAACATTTTAAAGCTTGGGAGGTTTCCCTTTTGTACCACTGATGACCTTGGAAAGAGCAAAAAGGCTTCAAAGCTTTAGGGATTTAATAAATTGTGTATTCTGGACTGAAGGTGAGGAAAGGTGATTCTCTGGTAACTTTTAGAACTACAGATCACAAAGAGATTGTCATTCTAATTAATTTAATACAGGCCTGGGAACAGGAGGTGTGGAAATTTCGCCCAACTGTCTTTGCCTGACCTAAGCATTGCATTTAATCTCTCTCTGTTTCACATTAAAGGTTATTCTTTGCAGATTTGTGATAAAAACTGTGTAAGTAAGGTGATCAGCTGCATAGAAAATGAAAATAACAGTAATGATGATGATGATGTAGTGATTCTGAAGTATTTCTGAAAAACTGGATTCAGGTGCAAACTAAACTCTTTTGACTACACCTTTATTTCTGATGAGGATGTTTCAGTGATTGATGTAAAAGCTTTTTCTGTGGCATAATGTATTATTCATCACTAGCAAGGTACTATGTGGCTAGGATATTGTGTATGGAACATAGTGCTACTATGCTGCAAGTGGCTTTCTATTTTTTTTTTCAATTGTAGCTCTTTTCAGTTAAATTAAATGAGACAACAGACCCAGATAAAAAGCAAATGTTGGAAAGAATTCAAAATGCAGTGAAGGCTGCTTTTGACCCTCTACAAGAAGCTGTGCAAGCAAAACACCCTGCAGAAGAGATCAACAGATGTCACGAGGTAAGTTTGAGCTCTGTTTTATATTTTATATTTGGCTTATAATTCTTAAGAGGTTTAAAAATAATATTTAACTGGTGGTAATTCCTTGAAACGTTATGGAACTTCTTATTCATACAAAGAGGAATTGTGGGGCTGTGAGCTTTTCAGTACTTTGCATTCAATACAGGAAATTTGATTCTTTAATTCAGCTATAGAGTTTTTGGATGCTGTGTTTATCAATTAGGTTTTTTTTTCTCCTCACACTATGATAATTATTCAGTTATTTTTTACCTTTCCAATGAGGACTTTTCTCTTTCATGTACTTAGACCTTCTCTTTGACTATTTTGTCTTGATGAATTAATTTCAGTGTAGGTTACTGAACCTGCATTTCTGACATTCCAGTACTGGTGGCAGTTTTCTACACAAGTGTTTCTGTCTCTGATCAGAGAAGAAAATATATCCCACAATTACATTTAGTGACAGTAATCATGTTGACTTTACTGCGCATTGGTTCTGTCCCAATAACCAAGTCAGCCAATACAACTCGTGTCTTTTAGTAAATGGTTTCCATTTTGATCTTTTCTTCCTTTCAGATTATTTCTGATAATTTCTGTGGGTAATACAGAATATGTGCTCCCTCCTTGAGAAGAATCTCACTCTAAATTATGGGGTTTTTTTAAAAGGCCCAGCTATTCTAATATCAAGTGCCTTTACAAAAGCATATACTGACCTAACAGAATTTAAAGAACTACTAAAATCTAAGCAATCACATCTTCTGCAGTATATCCTAGTGTAAAAAATGTAATCTTTTAATATAAGATTAAAATGTGTCCTTGCTGATGTTCAAATTAGTCTTTCAGACACTTTTTAGCAATGTGGACAGTAGGGCTTCTGTTAGATTATCCAATAGCAATGGGTGAACAGATAATGTGGTCTAACTGCAGGTCCCAGGTGATGTTTACAGCATACCTTCCAGATGCCAATTTAAGGGATTAATATCAAAACAGATATCAATTATCAGTTTATCTTCCTTTCTCTGATTGTTTCATCTATATTTATGAAGGGCAATATGATAAAAATGTGGTAGAAACATGGATTATTCTGTATTCATAACTAAGTGCCTCATTCCAGGAGTCTTGTTCCTTAAGCAAACCTCTCTGTTCAGAATAAGATCTTTCTGCAGAATTCAAACAGGGCAAGTCTTTGATCAGTTGCACTTTCTGTTATTGTTTTATAGAAACTGTTGGAAGAAGCCAAAGATTTGCTGTCTGACTGGTTGGACACAAAATTTGGCAGTCAGGTGACTGACAATTCCATATTCTCAAAGCTCCCCAAATTCTGGGAAGGGGAATTTCATAAAGATATGGAAGCACTCAACGTAAGTAAACGAACTGTTTTCTGTTCTAAGAGTGTATGTGTTGTGCCTTATAATACCTAGAATATGATTTAGCTCCTTAATAGCTTTCAAGAATTTTCTTTAATATGAGTAGGCTGCTGTTAAATTAGCACCTGTTCTGTTTCCATCCCAGCAATCTTAAATCTGTTGTGCGTGTTATCAGAGTCACTTAGTTGGTGATCAAGTTTGATATGTGCACTCCATGCCTTCCCCTTGATGTGACATGGGTTAATAATCATAAACTGATCCAGAAGTTTGAGATGGAATCTCTCAGCTGCACAGGAGATCCCTGCCAACCTCAGCATTTAGACTGACTACTTGAAAGTCTTCAGCCACTAAGAAGTTATGTGATGATAACAATCAAGAAGACATTTGTCTGTTTCAGATGAAGTGCTGTGTCACATGCAGTGGTTCAGATCAGTGAGGGTTTATTTATTTACCTGCAAATCAGAGGGACTTATTGCCTGTTCTGCCAGAAGAGCTGGCATCTCCTGCAGTAGTTTATTGTTAATGTCACCTTAAAGGCTGAGGTAAAAATGGCCACAGCACATTGTTTCAGAGCAGAAAGCTTGAAATGGGAGTGTTAGATTTTATTAGCACTTGCTTTTGAGTAATTTTTAACCAATATATAACATATATATATATTTAGTGCATATTTACACATGTATAAATATATATAAATATATATCTATATGTAATTCTACTTTTTATCTATAGGTTTTACCTCCAGATGTTTTAACGCGGGTTAGTGAATATGTGCCAGAAATTGTGGATTTTGTGAAGAAGATCGTGGATAATGGCTATGGGTAAGTTTGCTACTGGGTGCTTCTGTTGTGCCCTTATACTGCATCAAAGCCAGAATGATTGGTTTCAGCACTTAGCTGTGAGCTGTTTTCTCTGTTTTTGTGAGCAGTAGTAATCTCTTCCAGAAGCAGTTTTCCATCAAATAAAGAAATTTCAGTTTCTTTTGCAAAAGACCTGTTATTTCTCACGTGGTGAAAATGTGCTATTCCATACTTTTTATGATGTCCTACAAAGAGAGGTTAGATTATTAAATTTATAGGGTGAAATCCTTGTTCATTAGAATAAATAGTCAAAGTCCCATTCACTTGAACTGTGTTTGATTTCTGGCCTTCAGCAAGGGCTTTCAAAAGTTGACACCTGAGTTGATAGCTAGAAATCAGTTGTAAATAGCATAAATTTTTAGAAATGGCAATTGTGAACTCTTTTTCTGCCATTGTCTATTGTCTATATTTGGAAATCAAGCTAATGCTCCAGAAGTCCCTAGATATCATGAGAGATTTCCATCTGAAATTTTGGTGTTCTATTTCTGTTAATAGCCTGAATTTTTTTACATGGGTATATTTTGGTCGTGAATAAATGAAGGCTGTGGTTCTGAGTGCTGTAATTTTTCTTGCATGCTCTTCCTTCAAACATATATTAAAAAAAAAGGGCAGGAGGACTGTTAAAAATTCTTTGCACTGAAGTATCAACATTCATGGTCGTCCTGAAACTTACCTTTGTGCCAGGGCTGTTATGGCTGCAGTGGGACAAAATGAGGAAAGCAAAGGAGTACAAAATGGACTGTGAAACAAATGTGATCCATGTTATATTATTGCAAAATATTAAAAGTCCTAGAGGTATCATAGATGTCTCTTCTCTTCTCTTGTGACGTCTCACCTCTTAAGAGCTTGACAAAAGATGTTAGTTGTTTTCCCTGTCATCAGTTTTATTGTGACTTTCAATGATTTGTCCAAAGCCTTTATGGTAAGACCTTAAAACTTAGGCTCAGCTAAGTCATCTTTACAATACTGAGCAGTACCATACTGGGAGTGGTTTCACTAGAGAACTTATGATAGTGATTCTGGGGATAAAAATCAGTTAACTTAGGGTAGAAAGTTAGCTAAATAATGATCT
Source organism: Manacus vitellinus (assembly GCF_001715985.3). NCBI lineage: Eukaryota > Metazoa > Chordata > Aves > Passeriformes > Pipridae > Manacus > Manacus vitellinus. The sequence goes on along the minus strand of NW_021940291.1, from coordinate 2,067,761 downwards.
TTAACTTTTCAGGTATGTGTCCAATGGATCTGTATACTTTGATACTATGAAGTTTGATGCCAGTGAAAAACACTCGTACGCTAAGTTGGTTCCTGAAGCTGTAGGGGATCAAAAAGCTCTTCAAGAGGGTGAAGGTAAAAAGGGGAAATAACATTTCCTTAAGTTGCTGAAGAAACTGATGATGTGTTGGTCTCTTCAATTGATTTCAGTGACATAGGAATCAGTTACTTTCAGAGTTGAATTGTTTACCTGCTGCACTTCCTTTACCAATAGATTTCTTTGCTGAAGTTTTGTGGCTTGAGGCAGTGCTTCCCTGCAAGTTTTTAATTAGAAAATGCCAAGAAATGTTATTTATTCTAGGATGTTTCTGGGGTGGTTTTTTGTTTGTTTGTTTGTGGGTTTTTTCCTTTGGTTAGAATTGTGAATAGCTCAGTCATTTGGCCATAGCCCAGTTGTTTGGCCGCTCATCTGGTTCAGTGTAGGAACAAAGACTTGAAGCTGGGTCTTCCACATTCCAGGAAAAGCTCTCCACATCAGGCTGTGGTTATTTAATGACAAATATGTGGGTTCCTTTTTAATACTGAGAACTGTTTTTACTTTGTAAACTTTATTGTGTTGAACTAAATCCAAATATAGATTTTTTTTGAAAAGAGATATAGCAGAGGATTAGTTTAAAACGCTCGATAAACCAGACTCATTTGTTATCTGCTCCCAAGGTTGTACAGTTTTAATAGCAAATCATCCACAAAGTGTATAAAAAGAATATTAAAGGGTTTTAATATAGCACTTGTACTGGGTGAAATCAGGACACTCATACTAGGTGAAACTAGCAATATCTGAGAGATGCCACTTAAAATGGGTATGATTTTTTTTCCTTTTTTCAAACCATTATAGCTGAAATCTTCTCTGTGAAATAAAAGGTGATAGGTAAACCACCGTCTTTGTGGTAACATAAATATGTCATTTCCACCATGTAACCAATCACTTTTGTTAAATTATGTCCTTTTGCAAATAGTGACTGATGCTGAGTGATTAATGTAACTAGTGAAGAATATGCAGATATCAAGTTATTACTTGTCAGGTTAGCTGCTTTGACTCATTTGTGATGATTATTGTTACCTGGACAGATAATGTAATTTTGACTGTTACAAGCAGCAGAAACACTAAAATGTGAAAGTTGCAATTAATGCAAATAAAAGCATAATATTTCTGTATTTAAAGTGCATAACGTATCATATTCCAAACAATGGAGATTGCAGGTATCTCCACCTCTACATCAAAACTAACTGAGAAGTTTAACATTGACAATCTTAGCCTTAATCTGTCTTGGATTTTTATGCTGTAGGTGGTATTGTTGACCACTTTTAGTCTTGGGCAGTAGTGCAGAAATGGTAAATTCCTTGTGTTTTAAAGATGTTATAATGAGAGTACCACCTAATTGATCATAAGAAGCTAAGAGCACATAATGCATAACACATCTGTGGCAGTAACAGAACTGTAAATGTAGCTATTTAACAGCCATTCTGTGCAGCAGCTGAGATTAGGGGTGGAAAAAGTATCCTATGATCGTTTCGTGTCTGCATATCAAGACAATTGTAGTCCTAATTTGGATCCATCTAACTTTGGAATGAATTGATACTGCAATCTTACTTGTCAATGGGTAGAGGATTTTTTCTTTCTGTATTTATTTTTCTGTAACTGCAATATTGGAATTGTGCCTGCTGAGAGAATGTAGATGAATCTCATGTCAAAACTTAAAAAGCAGTGCAGCTGATAGTTGTCAAGTATCCTGTCAACTAAACATTAATCAAAGTCCCAAAGGATTATCAAGGCTTGATTATGAAGATTTTTGACGGTTCAGTGATTTGGGGGTTTGTTTGGTCTTTTTTAAATTTATTTATTTTTTTTAAATTCACTTCATGTGAGGTACAGCAAGGCCAAAAATCAATAATGCTGGTGTAAAATGTGTATATTAACATTTTCTCTTTTGAAAGGTGACCTGAGCATCTCAGCTGATTGTTTACGTGAGAAGCGTTCTCCAAATGATTTTGCTTTATGGAAATCCTCCAAGCCAGGAGAGCCTTCATGGGACTCTCCATGGGGAAAGGTAAGGACATGGTAATCAGGATTTAGATTTTCTACACTTTATTAAATAGCACAGTTACACAAGTACTTTGCCTCACCTCATATTAACAATGTGTAAATTATGGAGATACTGTATTCAGTCATAAGATTCAGTTGTTAATACTTATTTAATAACTTAGGATGTGAAACAGTCTGTTTGCACTTTTTAAACAGAAGTTTGCATGCAGGCTTTTTGTGGCTCTTACTGGTCATTTGTCCTCTGTTTATCAATAAGCTTTATCGGCAGTAAGTTCTATTTCCTTTTTTTCTCTTGTGATCAAAAATATTAATGTAATTTTTAAAAGAACAGTAAACAGGATAATCAAACATTACAGATGTGTATGCCAGGTTTGATCTTTAAATGCAACAGTTTACTTTTATGAAACTGACACTGAGAATTTTGTTTTTTTGTTTTAGTAGCAGTGTATCCCATTTCTTCAGGTCCGTAACTGCTTAGACAATTGCTGGTAGTCAAGTAATGTCTTTTTCTTAATAGGGTCGTCCAGGCTGGCACATTGAATGTTCTGCAATGGCTGGATCCATTCTAGGAGAGTCAATGGATATTCATGGAGGAGGGTTTGATCTCCGATTTCCCCACCATGACAATGAACTGGCACAGTCTGAGGTGAACGAACTGACCTTCAGTTTCTGCAGTGAAAAAGCAACGTGCTTTGCTTTGGCTGCAACTTACATAAATCCATATTTCAAATTTTAAAACCTGATGTGTGTTTTGTAGAAACACATGTTTTGGTTCTCAGGATTTTATTCTTTAAGTTCTCCTATTTCAGGATGTATATGTAAACAGTATTGAGTCTTTGGGCTTTGTTTTTTTCCTGCAGGCATACTTTGAAAATGATCACTGGGTTCGGTATTTTCTGCATACTGGCCACTTAACAATTGCTGGCTGTAAAATGTCCAAATCTTTGAAGAATTTTATTACCATAAAAGATGCACTGAAGAAACATACAGGTAAATATTACTTTGGAATGTGAATACTTTTGATGTGCTTCCAGTGGTAACTGTTAATTTTGTTATTCAGTGTAACCTCAGACATCTTTCTTCTTCACTAGCTTCAGAACAGGTTCCTTGTTTTTCTGTTCCTTGTCAGTATTATCTGTATGGATAGTAGAGTTCTTGCTTTTTTGGTACATGTAGTGATAGGAAGAATTTTAAAAATTAGGTTCTTAGCCACTGCAGTACTGGAGGCCATAAAAATGCTTTAGGTTATGATAATTTTCCTTGTTTATTTTGAAACTCCTAATAGCACGACAGTTACGGTTGGCTTTCCTCATGCACTCTTGGAAGGATACACTGGATTATTCAAGTAATACCATGGAGTCAGCTATTCAGTATGAGAAGTTTATGAATGTAAGTAAGTTTTCCATTCCTTCTCCAGCTCTAAACTTTGCCTTGTCATATGTGTTTCAAGGAATAGAATTCCAAGGATATATAGGCCTTATTTCCTGGCTGAGTTTGCTTTCTGAATTCATCAGGTGGGATGTCACAGTGTTTGTTGAGCTACCACTGAACGCTCACGTAAATTCCAGATTGCTACATTTCTCTGCAACTGGGTGCTCTTTCCCAGTTTTGACATCTCTGAACAGCTTGGCACTTACACACAAGATTAGTTTCTCAGCTCAGCTTGCTTTCAGAACTCAGTCCAAAACACTCATAACATGTCTACCAGATGAGACTTTACACAAATGTAGCCAAAGAGGGAGTATCATTCCCACCTTGTCTCCACACCACATACATTGAGCATTTACCTCTGTGCCTTGTGGGCATGTGAGGGGTCAGGCACAGGTCCTGTCCTGCTTAGTTTGAAGCCGTAACTGAAACCCATGTTTTCCAAAAGGATGCTTTACAGCATTTTGAGATTGTTGAGCTTGGTCTGTCCAGCTGAGGCTATTCTGTCTCTTATGTAAAATGTTTGTTTTGGGCCACAGAATAGGTTAAAATGACTTCTTGCCAAGCTGGATGCCCACATGAAACAGATCCTCGCTATAAAGCCATTTTATTCTTCAGCTTCCATTGTTAGCAACAAACTTTAAAATCTGCCATAAGAACTGTTGCCTCGACTTTTTAAAAATGATATTATGAGCAGCTTGCTATTAGAGTATCATAATGTATCATGCAGTGACAGAGCCAAGAGACAGGACTGAATTACAGCTCAGCTGTGATTTCCAGAGTTATGCAAAATGTGTGAGTTTCCTTGTCTTGATAGACTTTCAGTAGTCCTGGCTGAAATGCTGTTGAACTCACAAAGTTTAGAAGGCTGAATAAGAAATAATGCCCTTTGGTAGTAAGTACTGGTTATGTCTAATTGAAACTGATTTTTAGCTATATTCTTCTTTTATAGGAGTTCTTTTTAAATGTGAAGGATATTCTTCGAGCTCCCACTGATGTGACAGGCCAGTTTCAGAAATGGGAAATTCAAGAAGCAGAGCTGAACAAAAAGTGAGTGGAGCATTTCTGCTTCTCTCTGGATAGCCATTGTGTAGCTACATGTTTAATTTTTTTTTTCCTTACAAAATCACTTACAATGTTTATAGTGATATTTATGTCTGTAGCATTTCCACTGCTCCTTCCAGCTCTTTACAAGCAGTCAATTTAATCTTGTGATAACTTTATGAAATAAGATGAAATTGTTAGTTTCCCTTTTGTTTATATTAAGTACACTAGCATGCCTCATCACACTGTTTGTGAAGGGAAGGAGAACTTTTTTGTTAGATAGCTGTCATTTTCTTCGCTACTTGAAATCCTGTCCTTCTATCTGAGAAGTGACCAATAATTTCCAGTGGTTACAACTGGAAAAATAGTATTTTACACATTTGAAAGTGTAGTGAGTAATCTGATGCAAACAGAAATTAAATGACCTGATTAAAACCACAAAAGATTAGAGTGCCAGTGTTTGAAAATGTGTTGTTGACACAGTGATATGAATTTTGTCAGTCTTTGACTTTTATGATCAAACTGTCATTATTATTTGTAATGCCAACAGCTTCCTATATGACTTCTATTATGTCTGAAATTTAAAATAAAAGCATCTTTCATTGCAGTAGTAAAATTGTTCCTAGTTCAGTTCACTTGTGGTCACGAATGTTGACTATTGAAGGACTAAGTGCAGATGTGTCTGTGTAGTGGTGTCCTCTGAAAATTTGATGTTCAACTCGAGATTTGTAGAGATAACCCCTTTTTTTAAAAAAGGGGAGAAGATAGTAAATAATAGAGAGGTCAAAAGGAAGGGATAAAGAAGTGGGAGGAATAGAAGATGTTTAGTGGGTATTTTTTTTGTCTCCTTTCTTCTACCACTTCTCATTCTCCTTTCTCTGGAAAAAGTACATTGTTTGAAACAGTAAAGGCTTTGTGTCATTGAAGTGGTACTTAATATACTGTATTATTTATTATGTCTATTCACAGACTGGAAAAAGGTTTGTATGAATTTATTCCTTTTATCTACTTGTAATATATTCATGAAAATGCACTTTGTGGTAAGTTAACTTCCATGTTGGTGCTCTCTCCTGGAATAATACTAAACAGAGTACTTGGCTGATACATAGGGATAGAAGAGCAATACTGTAAAAAAAAATAAAAAGTAAGCACAAGGAGATACTAAATAAGCAATTTATACTCCTTTAAAAAAACTTGCATGAAAAGGCCAGTTGTTGAAAAAGTGTTTGATATAATTTGTTTGGATAGTTGTTGCCAATTAGATTATCCTGCCTTTGTCCATAGCAGCAAAACAGCAGTGTCATGATAATGCCTTTTTTCTTGCTCATCCATTTTTCCTTCAAATATAAACTATGACCAACAAAAGATTATCTCACTTTTAGGTCCCCTTACTCTTCTAATAGAGATTCTCCAGAGTAAGTTGCAGGTGTTTCTGACATCAGTAGTAAAACCCAATTTTTTTCTTCTTAGTTTTTACGACAAGAAGGCAGCAATTCATGAGTCACTGTGTGACAATATTGACACTCGCTCTGTCTTAGAAGAAATGCGTTCATTAGTCAGTCAGAGTAACTCCTATATTGCTGCGAAGAAGTCTTCCAGAGAAATGCCAAACAGACTTCTTTTGGAAAACATCAGTTCCTATCTCACTCAAATGCTAAAGGTATGTAACATTGAGTAATAATGTTGCTATTGCACTGTGCATTTGTAACTGTTGTGTTTCAAGTGTGTAGGGATCAGTTCAGTCTTTGTTTAAATCTTACAGGTCCCTAGAGATTTCCCCCACACACCCCAACCAAAACAACCCCAAACTACAGTGTGTGCTGCAGCAGGAACGATTTTGAGTCCTCTCTGTTACATTTTATTTTCAGCTAATGTTCCCTTGAATAGTGGAGAGCCCCCAACATATGCCAGGAAATTAGATAGTAGAAAAAATATCAAGTCAGAATGTCAAATCTGACAGCTTTAATGCTAAATCTGAAAGCCAATGCTTAGTATGCTGTAACAATTAAAAATCAAAACATCATCTTTTTAGATTTGTGAATTGTGGGTTAAATGAGAACTATTCAAAAGCTTAGTACATGTGATTTTGCTTACTTTTCACATACCTGTGACTTGGTGGTTTTTTTCTTTTCTTTTTCCTTGACCAGATTTTTGGTGCCATAGAAAGTGATGATGCACTTGGTTTTCCTGTTGGAGGGAACAGTCAAAACATAAATGTAAGTGAAGGACGAAGTACACTATACAAAATTACTCTATGTCCTTTGAAAGCTTATTAAAGTGATGACATTACTGATATGTACCTGAATTACATTATTTATGTTTTTAGCTCTTGAATCTGACATAATTTATTGGCTTAGGAAGCAAGATTTTTCTTTTAAGTGTTGAGGTTTTTTATAGGTTTGTTTGATTTAATGACAGACAAATTGTATAGCAACCAGAAAAATAATTATCTTCTGAATGATGAGTCTGTTTCAGAAACCACATGTGAATTACAGACAGCACATGCTACAGTCTAAAGACTCATTACAAGTATTTGTATGCTAAGTAGTTTCAAAAATATAATTATACTGATTAAACTTCCTTGTGGTACACCAAAACCAGCCTGGAGGCAGCTGGAGCTTTATCCACATTTCAATCTCTTTTTCTGATCTCATTTGTAGCCACAATTTTTATATGGCTTTTGAAGGCTGTTTTGCTTTTGTCACCCAGCTGTGACTCAACCAGTTCTGCTGTGATGCAGAACTTTTCTGGAAATACTTGAGGGATACCTCTTGAAAGTGCTGATGGGCTCTGTAATAACAGTAACCTTTTGTGATACAGGCAGGAGAAATAACTCCATGTGAAAGCTATCAACTTTGCTTGCTTTGTTCACGCAAAAAATCTGTCATGGACACATCAGTGCTGTTTTCAAGTATTTTTCTGCATTTAAAGATGTGACCACGTGTTTCTGTTCCTCCTTAGAAGGAATAAATGAAACATTACTGGTGTAACAAAAAAGCTAAACTTTTTATTCATCAAAGGAAGAGGAAAGCTTGCTTGTGGTTGAAGAGCGTCAGTGAACACTCATCTGATAATTGCCCATGCAAATACTTACATTAGTGTGCCGTGGAAATTTCCAATAATGGTATAATAAGGAAGATGCTCAGTATTCCCTACCAAGCTCATCAGTAGTGAATTTTAATTTAGCTTAGACATGGGGATATTCTAAGGGAGACAAAAGTGTGCATTTTTTTCTCTCTCTCTCCCCTACCCTCCAAAGTAATGAAATTTTTAATTTAAGCAGTCCCCTGGGTGCCTGGCTTCTCCTCTTGGGATTCCAAAGAAGTGTTGGCAGACAGCACTGATCTGGAGTTGTTTTTTTGTAACTTGTCACTGCTGTCCACTAATAGCTTGCTGTTGCTAATTACCACCCTTGAGAGCAAGACTCACAGGACTTTTTCTCTGAGATTTCATGACCAGCATTTACTTACACCTGAAATAATTCAACAGTAATCTTTCCCTGCTGTTTGTGAGAGAGGGAATTGTGTGAGGACTACAAACAACTGCACTGTATTGGAAATACATGCAATTAGCATAAGCTAACATCTGAGGAACATATCTGTGTCCTAATGAAAATAAGTGCTAACATGAGCTTCACCTGGCATTATGTTTGATACACAGCTGGCCCTTTGTAAGAAAAGACAGAACATGAAGGAGCAAATTCATCTGAGTGCTATTTTTATCCCTCTACTGCATTATAGTTAGCTGGACTGTAACGTAGCCCTGTGGAAGTTGTGGATCTAGCTGAAAGGAGATGAAAAGGGAATGGGGAGAGGCTGAACTTCACAAGCTGATTTTATCTGCACAGAAGGAAAATTGACAGCTAATGCAAATTATTGTCTATCCTTTGACATTAATAGAACAAAGACAATTTTTATTGATACAGATCTGCCCTAAGGGTCAAATTCCATCCAACAGCACATAAATATGAAGTTGGTAAGGACATGTTTTATGTCTAAATGATGATTAGCTAACTGTGGAAATAATGATCCTGCAGATTGAATCTACAGTGATGCCATACCTGCAAGTTCTTTCTGAGTTCAGAGAAGGAGTGCGACAAATTGCCAGAGAGAAGAAAGGTGAGAGTTCACTTTTTACTGTATTGTTGCATATGAGACTTGGAGGTTGTAGGAATCACTGGTGGAGGAGGGTGGGGATGGGGGTGTGGGGCAGCTTATAGACCCTCTCTTTGCTTAGAGAACAGAAGTAAGGCATCTTTAAGTCCAAGCTTGTTTGAATATTTGCATCTCTGCTACCTGTCTCTTTAATTTGAGAATCTTTTACGGGCTAACTTTCTTTTAATTTCCTGAAGAATCTAAAAGGTCTGGAATGACAAGGTCTAGCTGTTGTTTTTCTAGATTAAGGCACTCCCTGCTTTCTAGGTATGAAAGTACCCCTGATCTCTTCCTCGGGGAGCTTGTGTTCTATTAGAAGTGTAGATTGCTGCACAATGATACTGTCTGCGTTTAAATAGCCCAAGATGCTCATTATTATTTGTTAGCATAGTTGGAATTGTAGCTTCCCTGATGGTAATTGAGTGCTCTTTCTGGAGAATTCATATGGGAGTTTGCTAGAAGTTGTTTTGGGTGCTTTTTTTAATCCTTCTGAAAAGCTTTGATCATGCTGTGTGTGTTGGCAGCAGAACTATATAATGTTAAAAAGGTTGTTCCATTAAGCCCTCTTTGATTTTACTGGTTGATTATTTCCTAATGGAGCTCTTATTATTTTCTACTATTCCCTGTGGAATTTTACATGTCTTCAATATGTATTTGATTCTTGTATTCTTAAAACTTCTACACTCAGATTTGTCCTTGAGGCAAAACAAGGCATTTTTATACATAAAACATACATATTTGTAACCCATATATTACACAGAAATATAAAATTACTTCTAGTGTCTGGCAACATATTCAGCTGGCAAAGACTGTGAACTCTCATTTTGCTGTTGTTTGGAGTCCTTGTAATGGCTAATGAGTTTACCTTAAAAGCACGAAACTGTAATTGTTAAGGAGACTACTCAGCTATTACTGTCAAACTCCTATAGGCCTAATTGATGCTGAGAAATAGGCTTATTAGTTCCAACAGTAAATGTTTTCTCTGGTTTGAATTAATTCAAGAAGTTTGTGTGTATATCCTCAGCCAAAAATGAGAGCTTTGGCCTTTCGGTATTTAATGTAAATGCTTATTTTATATAAGGCTTTTTTTGTCTCTTTTGTTCTGATGGTTGAGCTAAACAGATCTTTGCTTTTAACAATTGTAAGGTTTAAATATCACAGGGCTTCCTGTAGATCATTTTCAGAACATACTTGGCACTAGTCTGCTTACAGGGACTTGAGTTTTGTACTTGAAAGGTATTGATTTTTTTACCTGAAAATGGACAGTAAGAATATAGCTAGATCTAGTTTCTGTTTGGTTGGGGTACAGAGCACTCTGCAATTTGACCAGAGAGGTACCTTTCTGTTAAACTATTTGGATATATGGAAGCTGAGTGGTGGTTGGCAGGACCTGCACTGACATACAGACTTGTTTCCCTGTATCTATTAAATTCTTGCTTGCAGGAAGTGTTAAATCACTGTAGAAGTTGTTCTGATTAGTGGCTGGGGATATTGCCTCTATGTGGCTTTGAGCAAAGGGAGTTTCCCTGTCATAGCCTGATGCTGGCAGGTTTGTGTTAAATATTAATTAAAATAATCTGTATTGCTTGCAGTATTCTTAGAGGTTAAATAAAAAGTATGTGGCTCCTATAAAACCTCCAGAGTAATACAAATGTACCCATCCATATACATATACTTTGAAAATGTATCTATATGTACAAAACATTTCACAGAATAGCCATTTGTAAAACTATGGGTTTTAGTAAGAATCAATCAATGTATATACTCTACAAAAATGTTACAATACCCAAAGTGGCTAACATTCAAAGATGCTAGTAAATTAAATTCTCTATTTTTTAAGTTTATTAGTATTCAAACTGGAAACCTGCACTGATCATTTGCAGTTGAGTCTTAATTCCTGAACCTGTTTAGGAATGGTGGTAAACAGAAAAAGCAAAACACTGTGCTGGCTGCACAGGGGAAAAAAATGCAGAAAACCTCCACAAAATGCATCAATGGTTGGTCCAAGCATCTGTCTTGCCCATCCTGACATTTTGGTCAAGTACTTCAGTACTTGACCAGCTAAAGGCCCTGTGTAGTTGTCTCTGCAAGGATGCACACTGGAGCAGATCTGTGATCTACTGCAGCTGCCAGTGCTGGGGAAGAATTCTTATTAGCAACAAATTGTTATTCAGATGCTCAAAAAAGAGCAAGTCTCTTCAGTTGTTGGTTCTTAACCTCAGGACATCTGCTTAAATTGATAAAGGTGTCCATGTCTGAACTCTGCCTGGGTCTTCATTTCCTACCATGGGCTCTGTTGCCATGTGGTATCTTGCTCTAAGCTGCTTCTAGGACATATCGGGAAACCTTCTGCCCTGGCTCATTGTAACATTGCCTGCTCTTGTCTTTTGCTGTGAGTCTTAACATCCAACATTCTCACGGTGCTTTTCAAGCTCATCTTCTTCTTCCCCATTACAGTGTTCCCATTCACAACAGCTCAACATCTGTTTCACATCCAGTACTCTTTGGCTGGAAATTCACAGAAAACGTGAAGAGAGGTCTGGGAAAGAGCCACAGGCCCCAGGTGTGTCTAGCTGCTGGGTTGTTCCTGGGCTCTGATGATAAGGCACTACCCCACTAGTTTCCTGGTCACTGTCCTCAGTGAATGCCTCCTGATGTCTTGAGGCAGCCCATAAACAACCCCCTCCTCAATCCCTAAACATCTTTGCTCTGATGGTACTGCTTGCAAAGAACAGGCACATTTTAGCCTTAAGAAGCACAGTACTGGCTCCTTTGGATGACAAGATTGATCAGAGGACGTATCCTCTCCTAAATAATACATGTTTTGTTATACATTTCTCCTTGATGGATTTCTTCTTAAACTTTCAATTATTCATGATTTTAGATAAGTAAACATTTATAACTGTGCAGATGCTGTTGTATTGAATAAGCAGTAGGTATATCTGATACAGTCTTGATATAAGTGTAATTCCTTTGCCTAGGTTAGAGCCAACATCTTTTGTGTTAACAGCCAGTGAAGCAATCTTATCCCTTGTTTGTCTTAATGGATTATTTAGAGTTGCATCAAACATCAATGTGGTTCACTGTGTGTAACTGCTCTGAATCAAGAAAAATAGCGACGTATTTTACAACAGACAAAAGAGGTTCTGTAAGCTGCAATGGTTTCCTCTACAAAAAGAGAGAACACAGAATACTACCATGCAATGAAATAGGGTGTCTGTTGTTTTTTATGGTATTAGGATGGTTGGTGCTCTGTTCACTTCTCAGCTCTCTGAGGCTCTGAGAATTATGGAAGAGATGAAGGCTCAGCAATGGTAGTTGTATCTACCAGTATGTGCACTGTTTAGTACACTGCCTGGATGGGAGTTTCTACTGCCAGAAATAATACCTTTGAAAGCCTGATTACTTCTTAGATTTAAGCAGGTGAGAGTTGCTGAAAGGAAGAACAACTGTTTCTTGTAAGCACTTAGTATCATCTAACCCAAGTATCTATCTTGTCACACTTAGTAAGTGTTCCTCCTAAATACAAGACTGTGTATAAAAAAATGCCACAGAACTGAGTTCACACCAGCAACATACTAGGTATCCTTGATGCATTTAGTTTCTCTTAACTGTTCTGTTACTGCTCAGCTGATAAAATTTCTCATCCAGGAAAATATTTTGTGTGAAGTTTTATTTTCCTTTAAAGACCTGAAGGCATCTATTTTGGCTAAGTCTTGAGTTCTTAACCATTTGCTATCATAAGTTTGCAAGTTAAAAAAATAGTAGTCATGATGATCACCATCCAGAAATCTAAGTCAAAATTCTCTATTCTACTGCAACTAGCTTGCTTGAAATAAAATAGAGGATGTTTGGACTACAGTTGCTCTGACAAATGTATGTGTATCAAACAAACAAAATCATAGTCCTTCAAAGGTTAGATGTAGCACAAGATATGTTAATTTCAGGTTTTTCTAAAATTAGGTTCTTAACCTTCTTATTGGAAATCCTACAGCACCCATTAGGATCTTCCTGAGTCAAATACCCTTTCATTATACCATGGCAGAACTGTTGCATCATTTCTGAATTGACATGGGTTTTCTTTCTGTTCCCCTTCAGGAACAGTGAGGGTATCTTGAAGGAAATTTATGATTTTGAAATCCCTGCAAAGAAACATGCTGCTTCTCTGTGTAGCTGAAATAATGCAGGACTTACTTAAAAGCTTTATCTCTTTAAAACAAAAGACCTTTCTCTGGCCTATGTGAGAGAGTGGCAATTTCTTAATTGCATTTAAATAGCTGTGTAGCAGGACAGAAGTATACTTTCACCAAATCTCAATTCACTAAAAGTACTTCTCATGCTGTTTAGTAACTGAAGTGCTGCAGTTGAGTGATGCTCTTCGGGATGACATCCTTCCTGAACTTGGAGTTCGATTTGAAGATCATGAAGGTACCCAATCATGTCTTGCAGCTTTGTAGGTAGCTGTTTTTATAATCCTACTGTTTTCCTAAGAAGTGTGAGAACAAAGTATCAAGGCTAATCTGGAATAATGAAACAAACTCGAGGACTGCAAAACTATAGCATATCGTATCATATATATGTGCCATATGTAATGGTACATTATCATATGTATCAATGTATATTATAGAACTATATTTGAATATATATATAGAATAAAAAAATACATTGCAATATTTTTTATGTTTTTGTATAGCACCTAAATTCTTAGTCACTTTTGAGTAGTACACAGTTGTATTTGCATTCAGCAGGCAAAAAGAAAACAGTTATCATAGGGTAAACACATTTATCTTTCCGTAATCAAAAAATTAATTAATCTGTTTTTTGCTTCTTTAGGACTTCCAACTGTGGTTAAATTAGTGGATAAGGACACATTATTGAAAGAAAGAGAAGAAAAGAAAAAGGTTATTATTTTAAGCATTCTACATTTTTTTAAATTTAAAGTAATGTGTAAGCTATGGATACTTTTATATTTCTTCGGTAATTCATAAGAACAATCATAACAGACTAACAACAAGGAAAATAACATAAAAGAATTGATAGAAAAGTTTGAGTTTGTTAAGGGAAAAGAATTTTTTGAAACAGTAGCTTCTTGAAAACTTTGTATGGGACCCATGAAAACCTCTAAGATTTTTTGTTTGTTTGTTAAGATTTTTGTGGAATTAAGGGATGTTGAGTATTGCATACATGCTGTCTTATCTCTCTGGAAGAACAATTCCAATGAGAAGATGATTTGGACTTCTTCTGTCTGCATAAATGAAGTTGACATTTTTCATAGAACTAATCTGTATTTATCTGATGTGTGAGGAAAAAATTAACTGGCTAAATCTTAATTTATGTAGTATAGATGAGTGAGATATTCGGGATGTGGGGGCAAGAATTCACACGTTGCTATATAAAGATTGTGAATTCTAATTCATGCGCACAAGATCTGTACAGAAACCCTCCTTTTGGCACTTCCTGGCATTAATATTTGACTTTGTAACATTTAAAAGTAGCACTTCCTGTGTCTGTCTTCAGTTTTACCAAATAATAAAATTCTGTCATGACTAGAAATGTTTGGAAGACTTTCCAGCATTTCTCCTTCCATGTTGATGTTTTTAAAAAAGGGAGAAGTAAAAAGTAGCTTTAGCCAATTCCAGAGATTTTCATCAAAACATGATTTAAAGGCAGTTTGTATACAGCTGCTGAGTGGGATCTGCAGCTAGAGTGCTTTTTCCCTGGAAACAGCATTATGTTCAGTACTTGGAGAACCCTTGGAGAACTGATAGGTCTCTCCCAAACAAGTGCAAGATAAGATTTTTAGCAAGTTGGCTAAATTTGGATAGTTGTTTCCCTAGGAACACTAAGGGATACAACTGCTGCTTGAGAAACTGTAATGTCTTCACAGTCTGAGGCAAGAGCTTAAAATATCAGTGAAGTACAGTCTTTTTTTAAAGTCATTTGCAAACCATTTTGCCCCGTAAAATGATAGGACCATTTCTTTTGCAGCCTTTGTAGGTATTCTTTTATGTATCCCTTTTGCATGCAAAATGCATTCTGAACAGTTAAAACTGGTTTAGCTGTGAATAAAAGCAAATGGAATCAAAGTCATACAGTGAGAAGTATCAGACAATCCTAATTATAAGGCATGGTGGTTTTGCTGCAGGTCGTGCTGCCAGTTCTGTCTGTAATTAGATATCCAGGGGAGCTAGCTGGCTCAGGGTTGTAGAAAACAACCAGATGAAACAGTGTGTTACCTTTTACTCATTAAGACTGCCTCTTATAGATAGAAGAAGAGAAAAAAAGGAAGAAAGAAGAAGCAGCCAGGAAAAAACAACAGCAGGAAGTAAGTGTTCAGATCCTTTTAACCTTATTTTGAAGAAGAGTGTAGGCAGCAATAGTCACGTGCAGGAAAGAACACATCAGAACACAGGCTCTCTGCCTGGCCTTTACTGGGCCTCCGTTTGTTTCTTTGTCTGTACAATTTCCTGCTCAGAATGACTTTGGCTTGCTGTCCAGATTTGAATTTCCAGCTTCTGTTATAGAGAAACTGTCTTTGAGAACAGAACTAAAGGCTTCAAAATCTTCTTAGAAAAACCTGTAGCACTTAACAGTCTATAAACAGTATTACTTCCTTAATTGTTAGTCTTATGTGCCTGGTACTGTTAGAGATGATTTTGCTTGTGTCATTTATTATTTTCTTTGCTTTTCAGTATCACAGGTATGTGTAAAAGGGTTTCTTATTCTTTTTTTCTTTTTCTCTTTAAGAAGTCCCCTGTTCCCTGTGACTGAACAGTGAAATGTTTTGTGTCTGCAGTTGGAATTGAGATAGCTCAAAGGTTTTAGGCTTTGTATGGGGAGTAGACAGACAGAGGAGATGAACTTATAAGAAGAAAATATTGTTTTCCATGCTGACAGTACAGGAAATACTTTCCTGTGTTAAAAGAGGAAGAAAACTTTTCAAGACCACCACATACAGAGAGAAAACCGGATAAATAGCATTTATCATTCTCAAATTCCAAGTACCTTTTCTGTTCTTTCAAAAAGGTGATTCTCTTGCATTGAGTAGAAGTTACTTGGAAAGGATTCTGAGGTGGGCTTGTTTAGAGATAAATGAAATTTCAGTTCATTTTCGGTGCAATTACTGCATCTGATCCTGCTGTGACCTCTAAAGAAACCTTTGTTTGTCAGCAGGCAACTGTTGATAAAGGTGGTTCCCTTTGCAGTGAGTTAATTGCCAAATATTCTTTACTCATAGCAACTATGCTTTGTGTTGACTAAGGAACAAAATTAGCAAGAATCAGGTAGATGTAGTTTTTGGAATATATAAGCAAGTCATTTTGAGTTTCTCCAATACATCTATTTTATTAAGTGGTTCTCTATGGATTTAAAACACATTTTTAGCGTGGACAAGCACAGCTAAGACACACTGAGTTGTTCCTCACTAAAAGTTTCTTTTGACATGATAAACAATTGTGAATTAAATGCTCTTTGATTTGCAAATTATAATCTACTTTTCCTTTTGCATGTGTGACATGTTCTAAGTAATTTCCTGTGATGTTAATGCACGTGTTGTATTACAGGCAGCAAAACTGGAAAAAATGAAGATTCCACCACATGAAATGTTTAAGTCGGAACTTGACAAATATTCCATGTTTGATGAAAATGTAAGAGTGGTTTTCCTTCTCCAGTTGTACATACTTAATGGTATATGTTTATAGTGATCTTGTTCCAAAACCTCCAAGGCAGTGCCATTAACGTAGTGAAAAAGGGAAGGAGAGAAAGAAAAGGCTATATATTAATTTTTTTGTGCACTGGGGAGTGAGGTCTTTTAACTGTTAGCCATCATTTCAAGACTATTCTCATCGTATGTTTCCTTTGGCTCCTCTCATTGCAAAGCAAAATATATATTGTGGGTAGGAACGTGTACAGTGTTTGTTCACAGATTTATTACCCTGGTGCAAGGCAAGGTATTCACTCATAAGTACAAACTCCCCAACTCTGCCAGAACTGATGATTTTTGGAGAGGTCCTGTGCTTCCTGTTTGATTCTGCCCACTGTTTTGGTCTCTCTGAAGGGGCTGTATGGATAACTTTGCTCTTGATTGCTCCCCTTGGGGGTAAAAGGAGTTACTTGGAAAACATAAAGCACTGTTTCTTCAGGACTTGATCCTGCTTCTGTCAGTCCCTTTCATCTGCACAAATTCAGGCCCAGGGGGCAAGTCAGAATGGAGAGTGTAAATACTGGAAAATACCTCTACAAGCCAAGGAGAGTGTCCATAAAACCTCTGATCATACTTTCTCCATCAAGAACATAAATCTCTTACTGCTTTTCCTCTAAGCCTTGAATTCCGTATGCTAGGATGATTAGAAGATTATTTTAACCATCTGTTCAGGAATTAGTCATTATTCTCTTAAAACCAGAAGTTAGTGGTCTAAGCTTCCCTTACTTAGTACAGGACAGAAAATAAATACACCCTTATGCTCCTTCATTAACTAGGAAGGGAACATACAGAAATAGTCAAAGTTAGTTGTCAGACTTCTAGGTGACTAAAATTAACCAAGATACATGCCACCCTGACAGCCTGTCATTATGACATTATCTCCCTATCTTATTAAAACATGATTCCATAAGGAGCAAAAGCAGTCCAAAAATTTGTCTTAAATATTCTTCTTTTTTTTTTTTTTAAATATTTCAGGGATTTCCCACCCATGACACTGAAGGCAAAGAACTTAGCAAAGGACAAATTAAGAAGTTAAAGAAACTTTATGAAACCCAAGAAAAGCTACACAAGGAGTATCTACAAATGGTTCAGAATGGAAGTGCAAATTGAAAACAACAGGACTTTTTTTAAGAAGGCGAGTGCTGGGTTCCCATTGAAGAAGGGAGCATATACTGATGCTCAAATTTCTGTTTACACTTTCTATTATGTGCAAAGTAAAATTCCTGTTTACGTGGATTAATAATGTCATCTGGAAAGGCAATAAAAATCCATCATTAAAAAAAAGCCAACCTGTAAGAAGTTTCTTCACAACAGTAGCAGGCTGAATGGTTGCCAGGTCTATTTGGGAAGGTGCTGCTCAGTCAGCAAATCCACATAAGGATTCTTGTTCATTATGGCTGTCCAGGCTTTGGTTAATTTGTCCTGCATACTGATCTCTATCTAAGACCCACTGTAGTTTGCATTCTGGAATATGTCACAGTCAGCAAAATTTACTGCTACATGGAAGCTGAGCAATTTGTCCTGCAGCAAGAACAGTATTTTCCAGATGACTTTAGTATCTTTACATAAGCAGGAAAAGTGGGTAGTCCCACTATGATACTTATTTTAGCTGCTGTTATTAAAAACTTTCATAAGTATACCCAGAACACTTTGCATAGTGGAAGCTAACAGTCCCTTTGTTGAAAAAGGGATCATCATCTGTGTTCAACCTGCAGTTGGAATCAAGTGGGTAACTACAAGGCAAATGCACCTGCATTGAACAAACAGGTGGGAAAGACATGAAGGGCTATTGGCAGACAGTGGTGTGTTCTTGGAGCTATCCCTCCAAGGAAACAGGAGCGCTGCCAAAGTACCTGATTACCCAGAGGACTCAGTACGTAATTACCAGTTCCCAACTGTGGGGAATTACCAGAGGGTTTCCAACTGAGATACAGTTTGTGGATTGGTTTGGAAGTGGGGAATACAGCTATACATTGCTCTGTATTCAAGACTGATGTTTTTAACATGACAATTTAACCCTGAGTTAATAACATTTCTGATGTAGTATGGTCACACTATATCTGCAAGGAGAGTTCTCTGTTGCCCAATAATGCATTTCACTGGCAGTAGCTACTAAATGAACCAAAGTTCATGAAATCCTAAAAAATATCTTTCCTACTTCGTAACTGCATGTAACAGCCAAATGTCTGATTTGCAGAACTATATTCATTGAGTAGTCTCAAGGTGACTTGCAGAAAATCATACTGTGACACTTCTGTTCTCTCAGCCCTAAGGTTCATGCTACAAATCATTAGGCTATGTTACTTTTCTTAATTAAGAGTTAAAACAACTTTGCTTTTCCTTTATATTTTTATATTTATATTCCTCCTTCTGAGGAATGAACATATTCGGAGTAACAGAAAGGTCTAGTAGGGTTTTTTTTCTAATTTGTCTGTATTTGCCTTTGAAAACATACATAATGTTAAGGTCAGTAAAGCACATGCATCTTGTGTACAGAAAATAAAATCTGTTGTAAAGTACCAGTTGTATGTGAACTTTGTATAGCGGGGAGAATATAGAGTTTATCTTTATTCCACAACCGTCTTTTTGAAATGTGGTTTACAGAGCCTTTCTTTTATCTTACTATTACTAATTGAATTCATTTTGCATTCAATATTTGATTATTCTGATAATTTCTAATCAATTGTATAAATGCATGTTTAAACTGCACAATGGTACTTCAAACAGCCAGCCATAGCCATGAGGGCAACTCCTCTATCCTTTATTCTGGGAACAGAAGAGGATCAGTTGCATTTTTACACCATTCTAGATTCTAACTCTCTTTAACAGTACCTGCTCATTATTTTCTTCCCCCACATGCTCCCCCATGATGCATGTGCACTCAGGGTATCCATGAGGGGATGGGACATGCCTATGCTGCTTCTGAAGTTGCTACTTAATGTCAGTAATTTTCTTACAGAAATTCTGTCTTGGTGATTTGAGTTAGCACTTACTGAGAGAGAGTTAGTATATAACTGTGGAAAAGATGCTGGTAATCCATAGCTATCCTGGACTGTAGTTTATGTCATCTCCATGATAACATCCTGGCTTTTGCCCCCACACACTGGTTTTTCTCTTCCTGTTGTGTTTTCAGTAGAACCTAAACCAATTCCATGATTAATCTACTATATCAGTGTAAAAGAATTTTTTTTTAAATGCCCTTTTCCCTTCCCAAATGCTTCATTGTGTTTCTGGGACAACTACTTGCATGGATCTTGGGAGCATTTCAGACTGAAATTTTCCAAAGGTTATTTTCCGGTCTTTCTGTATGCTTCCCACATGCACACACAGCTTCCTCTCTCCCTCAGTAATTTTTTTAAATTCAGTATGCGTAAAGTCCTGGTGAAGGAAAACTCAGTAGCAAACAAAGGATGCTGCAGCCAGACTTGGATGCACGCTGCTTGAGATGACTTTTTCAGTGTGGGTGTGCCAATTGATCTGTGGGATTACTGAATTGCACAGACAATACCTATTCCCTGGCAATCCATCAAGGTGGCACTTAAGTGAATTCCCCTGCACTTGCTTAGTGAGAGCCACCTGGCAAGCAGAAAAAGGGAATGCAACAGCAATGGTCTGCAGTGTCTTAGTCATCTGTCTCACTCAGCAAGGAAAAGAGAGAGGACAGACTCCATAGTATTTTAATTTTTTCTGTTTTGTTTTGTTTTGTTGGTTTTTTTTGATTGACATGTATGCATACACATGCGCAGGGAAGCCAGTCTGAAATGTGATTTTCTAAACATTATGAAAATGAAAATCCCCGTAGCAAAATCTTGGAATTTTAAAATATTTTAATTTTCTGGAACAGAGACTTCATACTGCTCATACAATATGAAGCTTTTCATTTCCCACCTATCAAAGAATTTATTCAGATGGCAAGGGAAGATAAAAGAGTGGTGTTTCTGTTTTTCATTGCACCCTTGGCTGAAGGCCAAACTTGGCAAATTTTGTTTCTGTCTTTTGCTCAGAGTGTGCCTTTCAGCCCTTCTAATGCGAATATTCACATTAACTCAAATGTGTACTGCTCCACTAAAGAGAACAAATTCCTCCCATCACTCAGCTTGTTCAGATACTGGTAGAAAAATCTGAATTGTTCATTCTGAACTTGTTGCCACTGATCTTTTCAAAGACTTTCAACTAATGAGTGCCTGATTACATTCATGGTACTCTTTTTGACCTCTTTATCCTAAACATTTTTATTTGGTCTCTGCTGCTCCACGAAGCCACCGATACAATTTTAAGCCTGCAAAAAAGCAATTTGTTGTCACATACAGTACATAGCTTAAAATGTACAAAAAGAAGTTGAAGGTAAGTTTAAACATTTTCAGGTGTTAGTAGTTGTTGGACCAACTTTAGCTCCCTCTTTAATTACACAACTTCTCCCACACAAATATGGGAAGGAGTTTTACTCCTCTCTGTGATTGCACAGGGCAATTTCTACATGTATCACATGCATAGTATTTAACATGTCTCTTGAGACAGAACAGATTAATTAAGCACATTAGCTATTTGGTACCAAGACTCTGCTTAGCAATGATCAAATTTCTTCCTCCTCCTGCAGAAAAAGTCATTGACAGACTAAGTCTTATCTCTCAAATTAGGCTGTGAATATCTGGCATCTCAGTGAGAGCAGTTTCCATTAATACCCACCCAAGGGCAGAAGACACCAACATTTTAATGCCAGATACAGACCTCAGCCTAAGCTTTCTCTCCAGTGTCAAGTGCATCTGTTTGGCAGCTCCACCACAATCCCTTCCCTTGGTTTTGGTTCTCCAAGCTCTTGCCTGGGAGGCTGGGTGTTTAAATTGAGCCAGGGTGATTCAGCAAATATCCTTTTGCAGCTCCCTGCAGGGCAGCAGCACCTGACAGCAAGATGACTCTACAGATTGTGCTTTATCCACAGTCCTAAAGTCTACCACTGTACTATGTGCTACGAGAGGTTAGACAGCAGTCAGCAAAAATCCCTCATTGTTCATGGGAAGTTGAGGCCTTTGGAGAGGGGCACTAAAAATCCAGGGGTGTAAGGTAATTGAAATGTGTGTTTACTTTGATATACAGGTGCAGAAAGGTGCAGCTGGATCACATAGTCCGGCAAAATCTCACGTCTTTGTAGGAGACAAAGTTTGGAGTTTGTACTCAACATCTGAGTGAAAAGGGGAAATGGCTTTTAACAAAATGGAGGTAGACACAAAAATCTTAAAAGACAACTTGATAGTTATTAACCATTGACAAGCATAAAAGTGTGGAGTAGGAATGTCTTCAGATAAATCCTCCTTTCAGAGTTCTTCCTTTGGAACACTGAGAATCAAGAGTAGCCACTTCCATGAATAAAGTTGTCGCAAAACGAAGAATTAATGGATATATGAGAAGGGTATTAACCTGCTGATGTTAGAAAAAGGACTGGTTTGCAGAAACAGGGAAAGGGAGCTGGAAGCAAAGGAAAGAAGGTGTAAAAGAACCTTCCAATGAACATGTTCTCTGGCCCACCAAATCTGCTTGTTTATGCAACTGGCTAGAGCATGCCTGCAGGTCTTTAGCTGTTTGAATACAATTCAGAATCGTCTCATTTTTAATTACAGTATTTGGCATCTATTTAGTCAAAGATTCCTTAGTTATTTCTTTAACCTAAATTCCTACCATAACCAAATTAATCCAATGGCAATATATTGGCTAGTTGCTAATTAATAAAACACTGGTCTCATTGCTTCCAATTTTTAATTTTGTCCGTGAAAGAACTGTGATAAACACACAGACTAGTGATAAACACTAGTCATTAATTACTGAAATCCAAGCAGCAGACCTAGAGAAAGCATTTTATTAGAACGAGGGAATCCCCTGACAGGAGAAAAGGTTAGAGGGTTTTCCTATTGAGTGAAAGATGACTGAAACTTTCTGGGGCTCCCAGTGCTTGAAGTTGCACTGTTCCTAACACCAGTGCTGCACAGCATCTGCTGCCCGCAGACGCCCATGCACATGGAGCTGGGCTGGCCAGGAGGGTTTTGTTGGCTTTCTTTAGCAGGAATTATGTTGGAGCAGAAGGTGGGCACTGCTGGGTCCGTCTTTGCTGCTGGAGGAGCCATAAAGCAGCAACACGTTTCGCAAGCCAGGCATCGGGCACCTCAGAAACTGCACTTCCCAGCACGGATCATCTGAATGACAACTTGGAATCACGGAGACATGGTGGGAGAGCTCACGTGACGGGAACATTTGCAGGGATGGGCATGTGCTCTTTAGAACAGGTCAGAGGGGCAAGGCGGTGGAGTTGCTCTGTATGTGAGAGAGCAGTGAGAGCGTATCGAGCTCTACCCGGGTCAGAGGCACGAGTTGAGGGTTTATGGATGAGAATTAAGGGCTCATACGGTGACGCGGTTGCGGGTGTTCGCTGTCGGCCCCCCCGATCAGGAGGAGGAAATTGATCAGGCTTTCTGTGGGCAGCTGGGAACAACCTCTCGGTCACAGGCTCTGGTTCTCCTGGGGGAACTTCAACCACCCTGATTTTTGTTGGAGGGACCGCACGGGCCGGCACACACAGTCCGGGAAGTTCCTGCAGATTATCGAGGGTAGCTTTCTGCTGGAAGCGCCGCCGGAGTGCTGCTGTCACTTTTAAGGGCGCGGGCGCGCGCAGCCCCCCCGCGCGCTGCCCCCGCCCGCATCACCAGCGCTCGCCCCGCGGCGCCGCCAAGGCCGCGCGCACCTTCCCTCATTCCACCGCGCGCTCCGATGCGAGCGGCGCGAGCCCGACAGTCAACATGCCCCGCGTGCGGCGTGGCGGGGCCGCGGCGCTGCTGGGACCAATCGGCGACGCCTTTGCTGAGGGAAGGGCCACACTTCGCGCGCCAATGTTGAGACGGCGCCAGTTGTGGCGCGGCGCTGCCCGAGCGAGAGGCTTGCGAAGGACGCGGGGCGCTGCGGCTCTTGGCGGCGGAGGGGCGCGGGTAGAGTGAGGGCGGGGCGGCGCCGGCCTCGGGACTCCGGGCACCGCGTTCGCGCGGCAGAAGCGCATGGCCGGGGCCGGTCGCCCGCCGTGCGCAGGGCATGCGGCGGCCGTCAGGGCCCGCTCCGGTCGGAGCGCGGCGGCAGGCCGGAAGCCGCCCGGCGAGGGAGGGGGAGGCCGGTCTGGCCAGGCCAGGCCTGGTCGGGCACCATTTTAAGGACGGTTCGAGGAGCTCGGGCCGAGGGAAGGGTGGCCCGCGCTGCCCCGAGCCTGGCGGAGGGGAAGGCAACGGTTCCGGCCGCATGTATGGCCGCGCTGGTCTGGCAGCGCGCCCGCCCTGTCCCCGCCCTCCCGGGGGAGCGGGGGAGGAGGAGGAGGGCGGCTGTTTGTGGTGAACGGTGTCCCCGGCGCTCGCACGCCGCGCTGCTCGGGTTGAGTCAGGCCCTTGGCCTCTCGGCTGGGCCGTGGGTTTGACCTCAGCCACGGTCTTGTGCCCCAGCAGCGTGATGGGGGATTTGGGGAGGGCCCGCATTTTCATTTCGAGTTCCCTGTCTCCCAAGTGAGGGCCTGTTTAAAATTTTCGCTGCCGCTACGATTGTTTACTACACGTAATAGCACCGCTCGTAGGGTTTGCCAGACTCCTCCGTTCCTTTAACGTCTGCTCACGGTGTTTCAAAATACACAGTTAGAGAAGAGAGGGTGTGAGTTATAGGTGGAACTAGAATCACGAGGCAATTTATAGAGTCATCTCTAAACTAAGTAGTGTTTCCTCAAGAAGGCTTCCGAGGGGAGCCCAGCTATTGCTGATGTCCAGGGCTTGTGGAACAGGTTAACAGCTCCTTACTCTCGACTGTTTTTTCACGATCCCTTCGAATTTTCCTTCCAGAAAATATCAGACTGTTGCGTTTTTGGCTTCCCACGGGGTTACATCCCAGCGCCTCTAACGCGGAAGTCACAACTTTCCCTTCTGATTTGTTATAGTTACGAAAAACAGTAACAGCCGTGGGCTGGAGCCTTCCTGTGAGTGCAGGAGTCTTTCGGTTTCCTGCTTTGTGTTTTAGTTGTGTTCAGAAGGTTTGTATAACAAGTCATAGGCTTTCTTGGTAGAGAAGATTTATTTTGTGTACACTTTATTTGTGAGTACACCTTGCCAATGTACAAACTTTTCCTTTAAATATCCTTCAGGATATTACTTGTCCTTGTAATGGCCTTTTCCTATCCTGGTGTGCATTGAGTTTAGGGTTTCCTGCTGTTTTTAGTGACTGATGGTGGGTGATGTTTGTGCCAGACCAGTTGCAGCAGCCTGTGCTGTGTGGGACAGGGGGTTGTTCTGGTCCCCTCTTTCCCCAGAGCTTCATGTCTGAAGCTGTCATTTGAAAACAGAGAAACAAGAAACTAATTTGGCCTCTTATTGGTGGTGGCAGCGATAACAATGATGCCTTCCACTGTTACTTCCTTGGATTTCTGATGGCTTTTCCATGTCTTCATTGGTTGTAAACTGAGCTCACTTGCTTGGAAAGCAGTGGAGATGATGAATGTGAAGACTCAATGCTTTGGTACTGCACATTTCCCGCTAGGTGTGCACTTAACTTTGTCTTTCTAAAATTATGTTTTTCTCCCCTCTCCTGCCATCAGCAGTTGTACCAAACAGTTTTGTTGGTGACTCTGTGGCAGCTGGGATGAAACTGGGAATCACAAGCATTTTCTAAGAAAATTTCTTCTAATTGTTTATTTATATACTTCTTTTTACTTTCCAGTTGCCAAAGGCACAACTCTAGGGAGTGAAACGAGGCTTAAAGTATGTATTTGCACCAGGGAATGGTGTCTTTTTTTTCTTTTTTTTTTTTGATTGTTGTTGTTTCTTGTTACTTGGCTGAATGGCTTTTGTCAGAACATGCCCAATTCATGTGTGTTCTAGTGGAGATTAATTCAACTGCTGTTTTAATGTTATTCAAGCTATGGGCAGCTTTATTCCATGTTTTCCAAACACGAGTTAGGATATTACCTTCCCTCAGCAGAGCTGAGAAGTAGTTCCCTGCAGAAAATACAGCATGTACAGTGCAGCAGAGGAATTTGCTTTTCATTAGCTCTGTCACTGGGCATAGGTTGGAAGCAACAAGTGTTTGAGGATAATTTTTAAGTAACACAAATCTGCATTTTTAGTTGCTTACTGTAGCCTCTTCTAATAGTGACTGGGATCATATAACTTGTTGGCTGAACTCTGATGTTAGGTCAATTTGCTCTGTCTTACCTTTCTAATTGTATTTTTTTTCTCTGCCTTCTCTCTGCTATGAAAGCCTCATTTCTGCTCCTTTATTTCTTCAGCTGTAAGATAGTAAAAACTTTCTGTTTTGCCCTAGCAGGTGGTTGGTGGCATTGCCACTTTCTCTTGTTATGTTTAAGGCAAGAGGAAGTGTTTGCAAATAAATCTGCCTGAGCTGGTGAAACACCTACTCTGCCAGGAGCCCCTTTTGTTTGTTCCTGGACTTACCCTATCCGGTGGGCTCATAGGCTTGTTTGGTAGATGTTAAACAACTTCCTGTGGAATAATCTGAAGTATGCTCCTAGTTCTTTTGTAAATGAACAAAGCGTTTCAGCTCTATTTAAAGTGGTTGTGAAAGTGTTGCTTTTCCAGCTTAGAGCAGGATTCAGCATTTTCCAGATGGGAGAGTGTGTGCAATCTCTGGGCTGCCGCTCAAGTTGGCATTAGCACTTGGGTTCTTCTTTGGTAGCCCTGGGTTGGAAGATGGGCCTAATCAGCCTGCTGGGCCTTTATAGAATCTAAGAAATCATATCTGTCAACTCTCACAAGTGATTGAAGCTCCTCTTTGTTCTGAACTTGACTTGCAGACTAACATCTTTCTTGAAAGCTTGGTAGTGGATAATATCACCTACGCTTCTGTGTGGTAGGAAGTGATTGCTTGAATTTGTGTTCAGCTGTTTAGAATGGGGGTAAAGAAAGAAAGAAAAAAAACAATCTCTATTACTAAAATAGATGTACAGATTCGGATATTTCATCCCAGTAAAGAAAAAACAGCAAAATAGGTAAGACAATCTGTCTCCCCCTGGTTTCTCAGGAGAGCTAATTTAGATATTGGGGGCTGGGGTAGTTGTGCTAAACTTGGTTCCAGTCATTGCTAATACCAAGATTTTAACTTTTGTCTTTCCTCTTCATTTTCTCACACCTGATAAAAATATCCAAGGCAAATCTTTATATAGAGGATTGTGCCCTCGTACCTACTGTCAAAACCCCTTCTCTTGGTAAATAATTTTCTTCCCTTCAGTGTTTTTCTTTATCTAGTAGCAGGCTCACTGTAGAGCAGCAGAGGCAGCTATTCATGAACATAGCCCTGATTAGACAGATAAGTGAAGCATATTTTTCTGCCTGGGTGATACAAGAAAAAAGTCATTTGGAAGTTGTTGTAATTGATTCATTTAAACTTTCATTCTTTTCAGCTCTAGTATGCTACTGTAGTATAGGCAGAGATTAAAAATTCATTATTTACTTTGATACTGTTAAGGAATTAGAAAATAATGTCTTCCTCTTTGGCTTATTTTTGTTTAATAGAATGCAGAGCTAATCTAGGAAACTGTGGCACTTGTCTTCAGGCTGAAGACACATAGTAGGGTAGAAATGTATTAGTATCTGGAGTATTTAAGAGAAAAATAAGTTTTAGGGGGGTTAAACCACCTAACAGACTATTTAAAAACTGAGCAAGTTCCAATGAATTGGGTACTGTGGTAGCTATTTACTGTAAGGAATTATGTATAATGAGTTTCTTAGCAAAACCAGCAGCTGTTAATTTGTATTGAGGTTTTAAACAATGACCTGTTCTATTTTCATCATCTATTGAGGTAAACAAATTGCTGTTAAAGTATTTTTAAATGCTGTTTTTCAACTTGCAGGTGGATACAGGCACACAGATGGCAGATAACAGGTATGTTGGACTGTTTTCTTGAAGTTAAATCAAGGTAGTCAGAGCCAACAGTATATCTGGTCTTCTGCAGGAGAATTGTTTGGGTTTTTTAACCTGTGAAGAGTGGATTACCAAACTTGGATAAGAATGAAGTGGTACTATTTTCTCTAACTAGACTGTTTTTACTTACAGCTAGGACAAAGTACTCCTTTGATACAGGAGAAACTGAGATTGTAGTGTATCAGATACAGCATTAGTCTTCTCTTGGATTAACATTTGTTGTCTTGATTTAGTTTTCAGTGTCCATATTTAAGTACCCTAGATAACTGAAGAGAACACTGATCCTCAGTGTTTCTGTAATATCTGTAATTTAAGTGTGCAAAAGGCACAGTTTCATTTTCTAGTTTACATAGTATTTTTTGAACGAATAACTGTCTTATGGAACAGCTGCAAATCCATACATGCTGCTGGTCTTTTGAGGCTTGCAGTGCACCAGAGTAAGCTGGATAAGCTGGTCTGTCTGGTAATTAATAATACCCCTTTGCACATATGATACCTTTTCTCATTTTTGTGTCTGAGTTAGGGTTAATTTCAGCAATGTCCAGAGTGTATTTTGTGACCTATACACTGGCAGGGAGCACAGGGAATGCTTGCTGGTTGCTGACTTGTGCTGGACCCTCTTTCCTCCAGCACAGGAAGTGTGATGGAAGACATTGTGGCAGGGAGATGGGGAGGACAGGGACATCTTTTTTAGAGTAGAAGTGAATGTTTTTACTATAAAACAAAACAGCTTGTTATGGAAGTTTGAAACAGAGCTTTTATCTCTTGTTTATCTTCCTGTCTTACCTGTATCTTTTCTTGTGTTTTTCTTCATCACTTAAAGTGTCATGTGTTTTCATTTGTGAGTAATACTGTTTTTCCTGTGTGGCGTGACCCAGTCCAGATGAATGACCAGCCATTCACTTAATGAGATGAATTTATCTGTCAAAGGTTTTTGCTTTGGGGTTGTGTTTTGTTTTGAGGTTAGTTGTTTTTATCTTTTTTTGCCTTTCCTTGCTCTGCCTTTGTATCCTACTCATGTTAGGAGATCTGGTTTCATATCCAAACCTTTAAGTTTTCACAAATCTAGGCACAAATATGTGTCTTTTATTGGCATACTTGTTTATAAAACATGTCTTGTAAAATGAAAATTCAGAGTAACTTGTTCTTAAATATTAACATTTTTGTAACATGATGCCTTTTTAATATGTTACATTTTGAATTCTTTTAGTAAAACAGAAGATACTGCTTCAGATTCTCTGGAGGCTGCTAAAAATGCAAGCAACAAAAAAGGTAAGAAATACATAGTAATAGGTAATGTTACAGAAGTGGGATAAACCTACTGCCTTGTGTATTGAAGCTTCTTTATATACACTTCCAAAGCCTTTGCAGTCAAAACTACAGATGTGTTTGCAAAGCAATGGTTTCTAGGCTAACTGTTCACTTTCTGATGTTTTCCATTTTCATTGCAGCCAAAAACAGAATAAAGGCTATATTTTTGTAACACTGAAAGTATTTTTGTATATGTTGTGACTAGGAACAGGCTTTACTATCGCACAAAATAACCCACTAGACACTTGCAATAAAGCCTGTATAGACTAGCCTGTAACAATATGTAATCGTTATCAGCATAATTATTAAAATGAGCAGTATCTATGCTAGTTCTTTACTGTCTCATTTGTTGGAAAATGCATCGTCATAATGTGTGCTCTTGGAAGTTTTTGTTCTCCATTTGGAAGATCTACAGATAACTGCTGATCAAATTAATACCTCAGTGTGCGAAAAAGCTACAGTTCCACTACTACCCTGAGTATTCAAATTTTGTAAGAGAAAGCAACACACAAACCAGACCTGTGTGCTATGCAATTTATTGGTTTTTTTAATGTCTAGGGGGGAAAAAAGCAGTGAGAAAGAATGGAAAGGTGTGAAAAGCAAATGTCTTCCCACCATGACAACCTGTGTTGTTATTAGTAAGGGTTTTTAAATCCTAACCCAGAAGCATTTTATATCTGACTTCCTGTAAAAAGAGTCTTACAGATTGTAAAATTAAAAAAATTAGCAGTTGTCGAGGTCATAGTGCTATGCTTCTTTATTGTACATTACACAAAGTAGTTGTCAGGCTTTTTTTCAGCAATCAGACTAACTGGAAAACAAACATCTTGGAAGTGTAATTCAGTGGTTTCTCTCTTGCAAATTTATATGTGGCTTATAAGATATATATAAGAGGGATATAGAGGGAGGATAAACTCCTGGTTTGCACTTTCTTACATAAGAGGAAAACGGGAAATTTGCTTATGCTGTCAGTAAACTACTTGCTTGTAAAAGCAGCTGATAGATTTGCAAAGAGAAAGGTGCTTTTTCTATCATTATTCAATATAATTATATTTCCGAAATCTGGTCCTAATTTTTTTGTGTTATTAGTTAACTATAGTAGTGTTATTTGAGATCTGAAAATAGAGAATATTTTTACTGTGGCCGCTGTAAGACACAGTATGATAAAAACACTGTAAATAAATGCAGATTTGTTTAAAAGTGGTTTTCTGTCTTTGTAGAAAAACTAGCAGACCAAGTGATGCAAAATCCACAGGCCTTGGCAGCTCTACAGGAACGTCTTGACAACACAGCACTTACTCCTTCAAGTTACATTGACACGTAAGTACTGGGCCTAATAAAATTCTTCAAAGACTGAAAGCATAATAGAATGTTACTGCTGAATAATTGAGATAGGAAATTAGAACAAATGGTTCACTAAGAAAAATGGTTGACTTAAACCACGATTCATAGTGGCCTGCTTCAGGAAGATGGAGTCAGGTTTCAGTTTGCTTACGCAAAATGGGAAACAAAATTTTGTCAGGTTCAGTGTTTTCCTTGGCTGTTATTGTTTTGGATAGAAATAACTCCGCTCCCCTCCACTGTTTCCTTCTGTGACCCTTAGTCTGGCAGGGCATGTGCTACACTGACTGACAGTTTCTGTAAGAATGCTGTCCAGGATGTAATGGAAAGTTTAGGATCTGTAAATCCCTAGTTTGAAGTTAGTTTTATATTAACTGTAAAGTAGATTTAAATATTGCCTTTAGTAAATATTTGTCTTTATTTCTTGACATAGAATAGCTGGTTGTAGATCTCTTAAAAAAAAAAATAACTTCTATAAAGAGTTCTTTTTACATGACTGTATCTGCACTTTAATAACTTAAGTGCAGATGGACAGTGTGTGCTTCGTAAGTATGACCCATGAATCAAAACTTTCCCCTGTAGAGTGCACAACTCTTATTTTTCACAGATCTAGTCTCAAAGTTTAGGTGTAAACAAAGGTATTGATTTCAGATCTCTGAACTACACAGGGAGGGTGGTGGCCCCAGGGAATGGAACAGAAGATAACACCTTTGAGAACAACTTGGGTAGGAGAGGATTCTTTCAACTTTTTGAAATAGGTGTTGAAGAAACATGTGTATTTGACATGAGCCTTTTATTTAAAAATTGCACGTAGTTATAAGCAGCCTTTTCCACAGTGATATGTTAAATAATGCTGAGGCAACTAACTTTTAACCTTAAGTAATTGTTTGGTTTTTAGTTTTCCAAAAGCAGTGATAAGAAGAATTGATGCCTTGAAAAAGCTTCAGGTGAAATGTGCCCATATAGAAGCCAAGTTCTATGAAGAAGTACATGATTTAGAGAGAAAATACGCAGCACTCTATCAACCCCTTTTTGATAAGGTAAGAAAACTATGTATATGATTTTTATTTTCTTGTTCCCATCACTTCTGGTTGAATATGTATAACTTTACATCTTCAATTACATTCTTCATTTTTCTAACACAGAGGAGAGAGTTTATTAATGGAGAAGCTGAACCCACAGATGCAGAGGCAGAATGGCACAGTGAAAATGAGGAAGAAGAAAAACTGGCTGTGAGTACAAGCTGAGTGATGAACTACTGGTATATCAGATTGTCAGTTAGTTCCTGTTCTTTTCATTGAGAGACTCATCTTTTTATCAGTAACATGTTCTTGTGATGAATACACTGTTATGTCCAGTGAAAGCTTCTAAGCTATTAGTTTAGCCTTTTTTCAAATTTGTAACCTGAGTGAATTGAAAAGTTGCCTTTGTTGGCACTGTTCGTAACCTGTTAACAGCATCTTCCTGCTAATGGGTTCCATTCCAGTGCTACATGATACCCCCAGGTAATAAAGGCTGGTTGTTTGTCTGCCTGTCCCTGTTATTTTGGGGGACATAGTTAGCTTTCATTTTCATAAATACAGATTAGACACGTCACAGAGTCATAAAACGGAATCGGACCTAATAAAATGCGTGCTGCCTAAAATGTGTGGATTCCTACTTGTCTCTTGAGTAGGAACTATCTAGATTTAGGAGGGATAATATAGTCTGTAGGCTGCCTGTTACTTTCCTGTCATCATTTTTGGAGATGTTTGCTCATGGCTGGCTTTTTCTCAAAGAAGGGACCTACTTAGAAAGTTGTTTGCCATTCTATCGGTTTCTTTGCATTTTTTCCTTGACCTGATTTTATTCAGTTTTCTTTGGACGCTGTTCTGTATACAAAGCAAATTGTTCTCTTTGTTTTACTGATCTCCTGAGATTTAGCATGACACAGAGTGCTCCTTGTGCATAAGCAAAAAATGTTTGGTAGGCTTTGTGTAAATACAGCATTGACAGGCCGTATTCCACACAACTATAAAATCAGAAACATGTCTAGGTGGGAAATAACTGCAGCTTTATGTTCTTAATTAGTGGTGACCCAAGCAGCTGCTGTTAAGAAGATCTTATATATGTGCTGCTCTCTAGTGGTGTAAAAGGAAAGGTGCAATACAACTAATTCAGACTGCGCATTTCCTGCGATTTTTTTTGTGATGGAGAAATGTCTGTAGGGACTCCTATATCACAAGGTAGTAATTCAAGACTGTAATAATTAAAAATAACCATGAAAACCAATTTTACGAAGTATTTTGAGAAACTGGGAAGGTAAAACAGTATTTCAGAGGGCAGAGTTAAATTTTTAAGTTTTAGATGAAACACTGTAAATGGCACATGAAGCTACAGAAAGTAGATTAATAGAAAAATAGAAATGTATTTATATTTTTTTCTATTTGGAGAAAGAAATGTGTTTTATTTATTTTTCCTAAGTCAGTGAAGCTGTCACTTGGTCTATTTAGTCTTCATATAAAAGAATTTCAAATGAGATTAAAGTAAATCTGAATTAAATGTATACATGTTAAGTTGTGTAAGTAAACCCTGTATCTCTTCATTGACAGAAAAAAACTGTACATTTCAAATGTTCCTTAAACACAGTTTCAGAGATGGCAATTGTTTTGTCTACCTCTGTTTATTAAATATACTAAGTCACAATTTAATTTCTCAAATTTGTCTGTATTTTTTTTCTCAGGGAGACCTGAAAAATGCAATGGTAATAGAAGAAAAAGCAGAAGAGACAAATGTCAAAGGAATTCCAGACTTCTGGTTTACTATCTTTAGGAATGTAGATATGCTAAGTGAATTAGTACAAGTAAGTTTCTCCTCGGAAAGGAGTGACTTCTGTTGTGTAAATGAATTGCTTTTTCCCATTAGTAGTCAGTCTTTGTGGAATGTGTGTGAGAGACCAAATATTTGAGCCTTTAGAATCCCTGAAGATGCTTGAAAGGCTAATGATGGACAAGCACTGTTAATTTAGCCCATAAAGGATTATTTTTGCAAGGATATTATAAGAATATCCATGGATTAGTTGAATTCATTATGTAGTTTTGCCCACAGTTATATTAATTGCTTTTAATGCTGTTAAGGAAGAATTCCCTGAAGCATGTGAGTCTCACTGGCAATAAATATCCTGAATGGTTACTGTATTTTTGGTCATACTCACACAGCCTGGCATTTGGCACCTTTTTTACTGAAGGTGAGGCCTAACAATTGAGATTTGGCACGTTGTATTTGCAACTGTGACTTAAGAAATTTGGATCCAGGTCTTTACTTCAGCTGAAATTGCTGAATAATTACAAGGTTATTAAGAAGAGGAGGTTCTCCCAAATATTGCCTGCTGAATAGGGTTTTACTTTTTTTCTGCTTAGGAATATGATGAACCTATCTTGAAACATCTGCAGGATATTAAAGTTAAGTTTTCTGAACCTGGACAGCCTATGGTGAGTTTCCTCTGCTTGCTTGTTTCTCATGAAGATTGTAGTAGTGAAGTGAACAGCATTCCAAAGTTTTCATTCAACTCTTGGGCTGTAATGTGTGTGTGAGATTTCTTTCTAAGCTAATATTTTCATGCTTGGCCTTTTAAAGATTTACCTTCAACCTTCCTGACCCTTTGCTCTTTTATTCTTAGCCGGGACATCTGTAACATCATTGTAATTTATAGATAAAAATTCTTGTTCAATTCTGTCTAGTTTTTGCTTTCTTTTTCTCTCTCAAGTTCTGGTATAGCTGCTCTTAGTAATAAAGCTGTATGTGTGCTTTTCATTTTCAAATGAAAATTAATTGTGGGAAAAATTCTGGATGCTACTTGCATCTTTTTTGATAAAATATTGAATGCAGTGACTTGGTGATACTAATCAAAAATAATGATGGATACTGTGTTATTAAAAGGCACAGAAAATATATTAGATGATCTTTTAAAAGTGTACCTAGTGAGTATTTTTTAAAGTGCAGCTTGGCTTTTTTAAATTTGTTTGGAAATTGTTTCTTTATTCAAGTTCAGTGTACAGAAAAGATACTATGTTTGTTGGAAAGAAGTTGTTCTGTTGCTTATTTAATTTGTCCAGACTATACTTATTCCTTAAATTCCTTCTTAGAGGGAGGCAGGGAGAAGGATGGAATTACAGCCTACACATCCTTTCTTTATTTTTTATCATTGTGGCTTTTTTCTGATATTTCTTTTTTCTTGTTTTACCTTACGGATTTATAGTCTTCTGACAATATCCAAAATAAATGCAAGAAAAGCTCTATTGAAGATTCACATAAAGATGAAAGGACTTTCTCAGAATAGCTTTTAAAGGTTAATACCAGATGAAGCAAAGTTTGTTTGTTTTTTTTAATTCCTTAAACACTTGAGCTGATAATAGGCAAGAAAGTAGTACAGGTAGAGAAATATTGAGAATTAAGTTTCTAAACACTGCTAGGGCTAAAGGAGAGGATACAGGTGTTATGAAGAAAATGAATTGTCTAAGCACAAAGTACAGTATTCTAAGAAGTTGGTTCTTTTCATCTTGAAGCATATCTATTTGGTGGCATTTGGATGATTTGGTAATAATTGGTTTTGCCTATACTATTTTCGTGTTCTCATTCAGCTCTTAAAACATCAATGGATTTCTCTCGTCTTGCACTGTTCGTAACCTTTTGACAGCACATTTCTGTAAATAGGTTCCATTCCAGTCCTACATTAAATCCAGTAATGGGAGGCTGACAAATGCCATGTCCCTTCTGTATTTGGAGACAAAGGATGCATTACTAACTGCTTGAGTGAAACCCGTTTTCCATTGGTGTGTGACTCTTGTCTGAAATTCTCTCGCTGTTGAA
This sequence comes from Manacus vitellinus, assembly GCF_001715985.3. Taxonomy (NCBI): domain Eukaryota; kingdom Metazoa; phylum Chordata; class Aves; order Passeriformes; family Pipridae; genus Manacus; species Manacus vitellinus. The sequence continues at coordinate 2,032,883 of NW_021940291.1, read as the reverse complement.
AATCGGTGCAGCAGTGGCTGCTTTGTGCTGTGAAAGCTTCACATAACCAGTGTGTAATAAATACACTAATTCTGCTGGGGAGTAGGTTTTGCTGCTAAAAGAAGTACATGATAGTTAGGCATTTTCCGAGTTACTGTTGACCCAAAGCCATTAACTGTAGTTGTGGCACTCCAGAAGTGGATTTGCCTGGCTACAGTTAACATGCTTTCAAGTTCTGTTTGTTATAGCATGTACATAGAAACTTTTATCCACATGAAGCATAAGCAATTCCTTCACTGTTTTGCTTTTACTTATTTATAATCACGTGAATAAACTTACATGTATTTTATCATTTTAATTTCTACCTATATATTTATTTGGTCATCAGGATCCTCAGCTAGCATATTCAGACCTGTGGGTATAACTTAAATAGCTTAAAAAAGTAAGTTATCTTTTTTGGGGTGTATGAGAACATAACAGATAAAAAACGTAAAGGTATCCAAGTAAACACTACTGCAATGCTTCAAATAGTATGTGAAACTTGAAGTTTCTTGTCTCCTAATTAGCAGGTAAACAAATGCTGAAATGCAGCCTCTGCAGATACTGTTGTCTTGCTAGTCCTTGGGATCCTGCATGCGAAGTAGTGCCACTGGTTGCCTATTTATAGCCCCAGTGATGGTTTATGGGATTATTTGGGTATGAGTGTTCGTCACTGATAGTGGATAAGCTAAGTTTGTAACTATTCCCCTGAGCGTGTTTGCCAGGCAGAGATTACCCTTAGCTGAAGATGGCCTCCAAACCACACAGCTGTCTTGAATTGCTTTAAAATGGAAGTAAAGCTAAAATAGGCAATGTGAAGCCAAGACAGATATTCCAGTGTACCGCTGGGTCCCACTAGCTTCCTTCACTTGAACAGAGTTTGGGAAGGTTGCTGTTGCCACCAGTTTCCATCACTCCTTGACCACTGTCTTTGCAGACTGCAGTCGTGTGAGGAGATTCATGAGGCCTTAGAAAGATTAAGGAGCCTTTGGGAGATGAGTGAGGGATAAATGTCTTTGAACAGGCTGTTGTCTCCAGAGTTGTTTATCCTGTTTGCACATGGATGGCCTTGAAAAAGAGGATGGCAAGGCAGGCTTGGTGACAACAGACCATTTTCTGGCCTGACTCTGAAGAATGCCTGGGGAAGTATATTCAAGGCTAGTGTTTTTGGCAGTTACAGGTGCTTCAGGCTGTAGCCTGTTAAGACATGTATAATTGTAGGATTCAGTTTGAGCCAGTGTTCTTTTGCAGGATTTTCTGTTATCAAATGGAAAAAACCCCTCTGGTTCCTGGTGAACTGTACTGTTAAAATAAACTCCTTCAATCTAAATTTTGGTTTAATCAGAAATAAAGTTTGTTTCAGTCTCTTAAGGTCATGACCTTGATCAGAACTACTGTGGTGCTATTCTAATGTCAAAATGACTTCAGAGTAACATCATCCCTAGTGCAAGGATGATGAGAGGCTTCCACAGAAAATGAAACCAAGACTTTTTTATCAAAATACTTATTTCTAAAGTTGCTTTTAAGACAGCAGTTCTATGTGTAAAGGTGAATGAAGTGTAGTAATTACCTGATTATAATTTCATTGTTAGCCATGGTTGTTCAGGCTTCTTGCACTTTCGGAATTGGTTGATGTTCTTAAATTTCCTGCTTCTGCTGTAGTTTGAAAGATATGTTTGCCATCAAAATCTCATTTTTTCCTGTATTCAGAGATTGATTAATGATAATTTTGCTGATGTGCTATTTCAACAAAAAAAATTTCGTGGTAACATAAAATTATAATGGAAATTTTTTCCAGTCTTTCTCATTAGAGTTCCACTTCGGGCCCAATGACTACTTTTCTAATTCAGTCCTGACAAAAACATACAAGATGAAGTCGGAGCCAGACAAGACAGATCCCTTTTCATTTGAAGGACCTGAAATAGTTGATTGTGAGGGGTAAGGAAAACTAAAATTCAAAAAAGCTTCTGAAGTAATAGTGCATTTTTTTTTTTCTTACTGTGTTAATGATTAATGAAGATAAAATTGTTATTGACTTAAAAACTGGGAATGTTTGTAGGGATTATGATGATGTTAGCCTCAGCATCAGAAGGAACAGATGCCTGGATGTAGATATGTTTTAACACAGTGTATATTTTAAATTATATGCCTTTGAAATGTAATACTTGGCTAATTGAGGTAACCTGTTATTTCCAGGTAACTAGGTAAATTAATTTTACTCATTACATTTCACAGACCACCTCTCCTCCTTAGTCTGATGACTAGCCTTAGACTCTCTTGGATTCTTGTCATCTCTTCAGCAATTATTATTCCAGCAGGAATTGGTATATTATGATCAGGCAGGAATTGTACCATCATTCTTCAGCCTGTTTTGAGGCTGGAACGTACTGGCCACGTAGTTTGGTTCTGGTAGTTGTGGCTAATGCAGCAATTTTCAATGTTTTATGTTTTTTTCAAAATGTGTTCAGAAACCAACTGTGGAATGGTGAATTCTTGTCTGAGTTGGACACCACATTAGAGTTTTTTTGGGGGGTGAAAGATCATTCCATCTAACCTAAGACTTTCTCTTCCCATCAGTGATCTCTGTCCTATAACCAAATTTCAGTACCACACCAGAGCAGAACTGACAAAAATGAAAAATGGTTTTGTACCTTATTTTTCTTAGCTTCTTTGGTGTTTTTTTCTGTTGATATTTTTCTTGGGTTTTAGTTACGTTTTTATCCTTTCAAGGATGTGTTTTGGTGGGGGATTTTGTTTTTTGGGGGGTTTTGTGTTTTGGTTTTTTTTTTAACTAACACTTAAGAAATGCCAAATACTTGGGTTTTTTTGAAGGCATCCTGACGACCTCAAAACCTTTTGACTTGTAGTGCTACATACTAGCTTCTGAATTGAGTATTCACCTGAAGTGAGGCAGAACATCTACTTGCATGTTTAGTGAAGGTTGTGTCCAAGTTACAGACTAGTCCATGTTGAAGGAAACTTTAGTTAATTACAACAAAATGTTTTCAGTTTAAGTCTCACAGAGGGATGCTTTCCTAAATTGCTGATATGTCAGAACTTTGATTTCAGTTGATGTTTCCTGATGAAGGTGTTAGATACTGGTACAAGTAGAGCAGGAAAACATATCTGTGACTTGTTACACAGGTTAAGCATAAAACTGTTGACTTTGACCATTTATATATAGGACAATATATTTTGGGACACTTAAGGATTACTGTGACCCCATTATTTCCATTGCAAGAGAACTAGTTGTGTTTGCCCCTCATTCTTTGCCATGTGCAGTTTTGGGTAAAACTGTAGGTGCATGGAGAGAGACTTTTAGTTGACATAAAGTGTCAGTTTGTACAGTAGCAGGACAGGGAAGTAAACTCTTTCCAGCTTGCTGCACTTGGCTGCCAAGTCATTCTGAGCCCTGCTCTTTATAGAGCTAAAACATCCCTCTCCTTGGCCCACTCTTTGTGCATTTATTTTTAGGATACAGGGCACTGCCTTGACCTGTAGTGACAGGGTTGTTTCCTACTGGTCTGACTGAGATTTTTTTTCTCTAACAGCTTTATCACGTCCTTGGTTACAGAACTCCAGTAGTTGGGTCAAAGGGGTTATTAAAGTTTGGGGGGGGGCAGTGATTACTCTGTGAAAACAAACTTGTACAGCATTTTCCTTTAGGGAACTATTCAATGTGTCCAACATAGGCTTAGTCTCTAGCACTGTGTGCATCCACTTCACATCTTGTCAAGCAGATTTGCTTGTCAGTGTGTGTAAAACTAGCTTTATCCAGAGAATAATAAACCATCTTTGCCTTGATGTTGCTGCTCTGATACTCAGTTCCCTATTTTCACTGATGTCTTCTGTTAAAATGCTGTTTTCCATGTGTTGTCTCTAGGTGTACTATTGACTGGAAGAAAGGAAAAAATGTTACAGTTAAAACAATCAAGAAAAAGCAGAAACACAAGGGTCGAGGCACAGTTCGGACAATTACTAAACAAGTACCTAATGATTCTTTTTTTAACTTCTTCAGCCCTATAAAGGGTAAGCTTGGAAAATAAGAATTGAGGATTCTTAAAATATGTTGTTTTATTTATATGTATGTGTATTTATGCAGCTTAAACCTTCAAACTATTTATGCTGCTGCATTGTATACTGTCTTCTTACGAGAGGAAGATTGCAAACTGCAGCCCATCCAAACAGATCATTTTGTTCTGATGTTATTCTGTAGAATTTGGCCAAGAGGTGTGCATTGTAAACAGGATTCATAGCATGGAAACAGTCTCATGTCATGTAGAATCTCCTAAAGAAGTTGACTTGTTTTACCACAGGATGGCTCCATGCATCAATTTGAGGTTTCTAACATGCAAAAGAAATCTCCTCCAGTGTTGGTCAAGTTACAGCATATCGGTTTCGTTTAAACCTTTGTCTTAAGTGACAAACTTTTTGTAGTTTCTTTTCTGATTAATTAATGATCCATAATGCTCCATACAACTTTGTAATTTTCTTAGTGGCCTTATGTTAGGTGTCTACTCATATTTAAAACAGTTTAGGTGGATTACAAAACTTTTTTTTTTTTCTTGGTACATCTCCCATTGTACTCTTTTGTGAACATGGATGGAGGAAGTAGTTTACTTGTGGACTAAAGGAGTCCTACAGGAAAGGTGATAAGGGACTCTTTCAAAGGGCAAGGAAAAATGGCTTTAGACTGAAAGAGGGCAGGTTTAGATTAGAGTTTAGAAAGAAATTCTTAATGACTGTGAGGATGGTGAGGAACTGGCACAGGTTGCCCGGAGAACTTGTGGATGCCCCATCCCTGGAAGTGTTCAAGGCCAAGTTGGATGGGGCTCTGAGCAGCCTGGTCTAGTGGAAGGTGTCCCTGCCCATGGCATGGGGGTTGAAACAAATGATCTTTAAGGTCCCTTCCAACCCAACCATTCTGTGATTCCAGAGATATACTGAACAAAATGGACATTGGTTCTTGATTCTCTTGTGGGCTATTATGAACTCCCTGTCCCTTCTAATTACCACTGCAAATCCCCACGTACATGGAGATGAGAACCAAGTGATTTGTATTTCCAAAGGGGGTTGTTTGGTGCAGAAATACCCTTTAAATTAATTTTCATTGCTGCTTTCAGAAGGCGATGGAGATTTGTTTGTATCATGTAGGTGTTATATTAATTTTTGAAATACTTAAAAGACATACTCTGGAGGTGTGTAAGAAAGATAAGACTGACATCTGCTGGTAGCTGATTTTTCAACTAAAGAACAGGCTGAGCCAAATGATCACTTTCATAGTAGGATCACAGTGCCATGGGACCTGAGTAGAAAAGGGAAATCTGTTTTGGTTTGTGTTGGAGTTTTTTGTTTTGATTTTTTTGTTGTTGTTGGTTGGTAGGTTTTGTTTATAAGCAAACAACCCCCCCCTATTCCTTACTGGTTACAGTACTGGGCCTGTTCTCAACAATACTTTGCAAATTCATGGCAAAATGTTCATCTACTTGGTATCCTCTGTATTTGGGTAGATGAGAGGGTTTGTAATGCTCTAGCAAAATAGTTACTGTAATTACAGCATTAATGCAGAAATAAAATGTGTTGATCTCTGAAAGGAGAAGTGTGATCTGAATGCCTTCTGAGTCCATCTTTGTAGAAAGAGTATTTCCTGTGCAAAAGTCTTTGACATCCATACGGCAGCTTTGATGCTCTTATTACAACATGTAAAATTCTTACAAGTACAATATCTGTAGGTTTAGCTTAATATGAATCTGAATTGTCATTAAAGGTTTAATAGCTACCTTCTGAAGCCTTTATAGCCCTAGTGTTTTCTGGTATGAGAAGGTCTTTATACTGTGTTTTGTTATCTTGAATATTGAGGTGGGCTAGACTATACATGCTTATCTTAAATTTGCTGTCTTTTCTTTTTGCAGTATCTGGTGATGGAGAGTCATTGGTAAGTTTGTTTCTGAAATGGCACAATTGCACTTTGCCACGTCCTTTTTACCAGGTCACTCTATAGTGACTATTTGGGTTCTTTCATTAAGTACTGTGTATTTTTATTGTTATTTTTGCTTTTGACACAGTAATCTGTGTGTAGAAAGTAGAAAAGTTTTACAATAAATCTCAATTCTGCAAATCTAGATTTAGACCTTAGATTTTGTTACAAAGTATACTGAAAGGACATGTGACCTGAAGGTGGATGATGACAGTGTAATATGTTCTTAAACCTGTAACTTTGAAATACTTTTGTCTGCTTCTGTACATCATGTTTGTAGTAGAAAAATCAAGCTGACTTGCCTTACAGGATGAAGATTCAGAATATACTTTAGCTGCAGATTTTGAAATTGGACACTTCTTCCGTGAAAGGATAGTCCCTCGTGCTGTGCTGTATTTCACTGGTGAAGCTATAGAGGATGATGATAACGTATGTATGCTCTTAGCATTTTGTTTATTAGTCACCATGTAGGTAGAAACGTTCTCCTCCTTTTCTGATTAGACTGGTATGAAGTATTAATTACAAGAGAGTAACAAAAAGCCTTGAAGAGATTCCTGTTACTGGGGAATAGGAAAGAATTATTCAGCTTGCTATGAGTTGTTAATCTGCTTCTGAAAGGGGCTTAGTTTCAATTACTGTGTTTGAATATGCTACATCTATTACTGCAGAAGTTTTCATGCAAATATTAGTAGAGCTAATAAAACCTTGGGTTTGTTTTTCAGTTTGAAGAAGATGAAGAAGGTGAAGAGGAGGTGAGATGCACACTGTATCTTTTATAGATAACTGATTAGCTACAGTACCAGAAATAGTTCTACATAGAGTAGAAAATAGTTGTTTGTAAATGCTCTCGTGGATGATACTTCTTTCCAAAAGACTTCAGCATGCCTGACTTAAAAAAATCTGTGGCTGGTTTTTCTTCTTCATAAAAGTACTTTCTGCAAGAACATTTATCCATTTTTTTCCCAGTATTTTGAAAGCTGCTTTCTGATGTGAGTCAAAAATTAAAGACAAGCTCTTTATTTCTTGAGTGCTGCATGATAAGAATCTTCAAGCTCATTTTTAAATATCTGTTACTTTGGAGGTAGTGGAATTCAGCTGTCAGCTTTTAGTTGTCATAAGCTTGAAGACTGGGTTTTACTAAATGTAGAGTGAAAAAGGGGGAGTGTAAAACTGCTCAGGATAAAGGCTTGATTTAGGCTGGAATTTCTAGTATACCAAGAGCTCTGCTCTGTTTGCAGTAGCATTGTATGAACACAAACATGCTATGAAAGGCTTTGCAGAAAGCCACTATGTTACCACACTTAAATGAATTAATATCCTTTACAAAGAATTCCTTTTTTTTTTTTTTTACTGCTTTTACTGTGGTATTCTTGCTAATTTGTCAAAGGTACATACCTGACTGTTGTCAGCATGCAGCCTCTTTTTTTTCTCTTTGCTTAGGCTGTTCAGTAACTAAACATGTACTTTTATTTTTTAAACTGAGTATTGATAGAAGTCTATGTGTATTTTTAACTTGTCTCCAGTGCCATATTACTTGGATGTAGTTGTGTATAGAACACAGTGCAAAAATACTGCAAAATCCTCTATACAGGAAATACATAACCTGTCCACAGTAATCCAAATAAACAGACTCTTCGGAGGGAGATCAAAACAAAGAACAAAATTAGACATTATACCTGTTACCAGAACTAAAATTCCAGGTCATGTTAGATAGAAGTTTTAAAATTGCTGGGCGACTGCAGCAGAAACTTAAATAGGAATATTGTCTTAAGCCATGCTGAAACCTTTAAATCATCTTTTAAAGATTTTACAGATGCTGAATTCTTTTATATCAGCCCAATGCTGACATCTGAAACACTCTGGAATACAGTGATAACGTAATTTGCTATTTTGCTTTTTGTCCATTACAAAAAGTTGCACTTTTAACCTGTTTTAATTTCTGTTAGTTTATCTCTATTTTGTCATAGGAGTTGGAGGGGGAAGAGGAGGGAGAAGAGGAAGAAGATGCAGAGGGTGATCCTAAGGTAAGGATTTTTGTGTGCTTAGTCACAGCAGACTATAATCATGAGCAGTGTACCTGAGGTTATAATAGTTTGTGAAAATATCAATAAATTATTTAAAAAACCCAAACTTCACCCTAACTTCTGACTGCAACATCTTCATCTTCTTCAGCACTCAAATTGCCCTTACAAGTTAATCATTCCATCAGTTGAGAAACTGTAGGTTTTGTCTTCCAACCTGCACCAAGAAAGTGATTATTTCTGAACTGTGTGCCTTTACTTCTTAATGCCATCTCTTCGTAATGCTGATAGATAATTTTTCCTTTAGAAAGTTCATGTTCAAATGTTCCTTGGCTGGACTTCAACTTAGAATTAGTCTGACAAATCTCAACTAGCTTGTTTATTTTCTTTTCCTTAGAGTTGTTCTTTATCGTTGTCCTGATGGCTGCAGGTTAGACTACACATGTCTGTACTTGGTTAGAAATCAAAAAAAGTTAGTCCTCAACTTTGAATTTGCAACTTTGATACGTGGCATAAAATTCAGCCTTAAGGGTTAGTGCTCCTTCTGATAGGCCTTTTTCAGTCCTTCAGTCCTGGTAAAGTTAATGCTTATATTTATTGAAGCTGGGACGGTGATGACAGGTTTGGGTTCATTTAGTTCTTAAAACATCAGCTTTTAATTTTTTATAAAGACAGATGAAAAAGTGGAAGGCATGCAAAACTGCTTGATCTCTGGATGACAGTCTTAACAACAGCTTAATGTGTTACTCTTCTGGTGTAGTTTTATATACAGCATCATATCACTAGTAATGCTTTTTGCAACTGTGTTGAGAATCAAGTTAGTTTTTCTTTAATGAGAAATATTGTGTACTAAAGAAAGTCTGTCTTGTGCAAAGATCAATCAAACAGGATTAGAGTGGCAGAAATAAGTATTCTGACTGCTTGGTAAGATCAAGATGCAGTGATGTACCTGTAATGGGAAACAGTTGGACAGCTGAGAAACAGTGTTAGTTCTGTGTCAATGTACATTTTTGTGAAGTATCAAATATCCTTCCAAAGGATTTGGCATTCTGTAGGAAAAAAAAAAGCTTAGGTTATCTTGGAAGGTTATGGTTTGTTGCCTCCTGTATTATTTTGTACATTTCACTTTTCATCCATGCTGACAGTTCCTTTCAATTTTTTCCCATTTAGGTGTAATATAAGTCTGTTTATCATTCATACATTTCTAGGTAAGGTGGAATTCCATTCATACCTAACTTCCAAGAGTCACATTTGTAGTCATGTAATGTGATTTGTTTTCTAGGGTTTTCTGTTTTGTTTTTTATTTTATCCTTTTATGGGGAAAAGAAATGGGGGAATTGTGACTTCAGAGTTTAGGTTTTATTAGTAAAAAATAGAAAGAAATGTGTATAGAGATGAGTGCCTTTAAATTGTGTAATTAAATTAGATTTTTCAGAATGACTCTGCCTTCCTGCCTTCTGCTTTGTCTTTGTAGCAGTCAAACTGTATTTCATATACATATGATAAAAGATACTGAGACTTGTCAGACTTTTTTTCCTTGTATCTGGTTTGATGTTGCATCTCTTCACTGTTTGTAGTGTACTTGCAAATTATTTCTTAAGTATCTTCTCTGCTCTTACACTCTTGTAAGTCATCAGCTTACTTAGTATGTCTTTTCCAACATCTTATTTATGCTGCCTGACAAAGGCAGTCAGTCACTCTTAAAAGCCTTTTCTTGTTGATCTTTCATGTTTCTGCACAGGTATTGTTCTTCTGCTCATCTGTCTCTTTGTTTAAAAGAAGAAAGAAAAAGTTCCTTCTATTGTATACTGTTATCTTTCACCTTTCATCCCATTTCTCATAGAGAACAATGCCTGCAACAGCCTCCATACTTTCCCCCCCCCTGTATTTTAGGCTGTGTCTTTTATTTTGCTTATTTAGGAAAAGCTATAATCTTTCCATGTCATTCCCTCTGCATAGATAATGCCCTTCTTTGCCTAAACTCAATATTGAGCCGTGCTTTTGTGTTGGTTTTTGGTGTTGATGTTGTTTCCAATGGGATGTGCTTTGAGACACCAGCCCCCCGCCTCAGCACACTTGCACTGGTTGTTCACCTGCAGGAGTAGAACATCCCTTTGTCACAACAGCTTACCTGTCGTCCTGTTGCACTCTGCTGCACAGCTCTTTTCCCTCCCCACAATTAAAAATTGTCAGCCACTGGCTCCAATTTTTGAAGTCAGCTTGGAATTCTTTTTTTTGTCTTTTAACACTCATAGCTCAGTCCTGTTTTCCACTCTTCCTTATGTTCATCCCATTTTCTGGTCCTGTTTCTCCCTGTCCTCTGCCTCTCTTTGCCTTTCAGTTCCTGCCCCCCATTTTTTCTTACCCAGAATAATTTTCTTTTTCATGTACAAAAAAATAATTGGTGTATTTTCCTTTCAAATTCAGTTTCTTCTCTTCAATCTTTTCCATATTACCTCCTTCTTTAGCAAATGTAGTATAACAATACATGTCAACACTTTCTGCTTTAACTTTTCCTCCTTCCTTCCTCTCACTCCTGTCTGTTTTAAGTACATTTGAGTTGTTCAGTTACAACCAGATCGTTATCACCTCTTACACAAAGCACTTATATATAAAGTAAGTTGTGGCTTTGGAAGACTGAGCAGTCAGATGATTGGAGGTAGCTTCAAAAAGATGCTACAAAACTGGATAATGTAGCTTGTTTTGTCTAGTACATTTTTCTATGTGCTTGCATGCCCTGTATTCTTTTAGCTGCCTTTATTTCACATGACTGAGGCTGTGCTTGAATTGAGAAATAGCTGACAGGGTTATACAGAATGCTGGTTTGAATCATGACTGAAAAAAACTGCTGTGCAGAGAGACTGCATGTGCTTCAAGGTGCTTTGTCTTCTAAGTTACATTAGTAGAAGGACCTGTGAGGAGCAAATTCATTTTCAGAACCAGTTGTGGGCAGAGGCAGTTTGGACTGCTTGCTTACTTAACTCTGCTTAGCTCTGGGTTTACTTCCCGTGTGTGTTTTACATCCTCGCTTTTTCTCATTCAGTAACATAGAATAGAAAATAACCAAAGATAAGTTTCAGCTTTAGGACCCCTAACTGAACTATTTCATTGAAGGCATTTGAAATACTGAAAGGCTTTCTAACCTTCTCTGCTAGAATGGGCATCAGCTGTAATGCCTACTGCTTGTGTTGATCCCACTGCTGGCAGCAGAGTTGTTTGGGAGTCAGATGAGATCTTGATGAGCCGCCTGTGCCTGCATGGCTACTTTAGCAGATGGAAAGCTTCCCAGAAAGTGAATTGGAAAAGTAAGGAGATAAAGACTTGATTGCTCTTTGAATCACCTAGGAATGTACCCTGCCTAGTATGTTTAAACATTGAAGACTTACAAAAATTCAGTGTTTCTTTTAGTGGTAACTTCATGTGAAAAAGGATCAGTCTGGAAAAAGTAAAATTGCTAAAATAAATGGCATGGATATTTTGGGCTTCTGTCCCCATCCTATAGGACACCAGTTTAACTGGATGGGTAGACATGGTGGGCTTTGTGTAGGAAAGTCATGAAAGCAGTGTTACCTCAGACCTGCTTTTCTTCTCCATTTTACCTTGTGTTCCTGCAAATTCTAGGTGATATTTTTAATTCTGAGCAAGTGCAATAAATTAGAGGCAGTGACAAAAAGCTTTATATTGATCTTTGTTAGCAAAAGAGAAAAAATAGGAGTCTCTCACCTTATTCAGCTCATTCACCTCAAAGTGGAATTAAAGGCCCAGAGTAGTTTAAACTCCTTGCACGGAATAAGTAAATATTATTAAATACTTTAAAGATATAGAAAAAAAAATTCTACCGATTTTAAAATTAAGTCTTTTCTCATGGCTACTATAGAGAATCTCTCTACAACAAGACTTCTCGTCTCTGTAGCATTGGTAGTGATCTTCAGTACATGTGTTTACTGCTAAACTTATTTTAAAACAAGATGCAATTCCTCCTTTTCTTTGCTGGTTAAAGTCTCTCTGGTCTTTATTTGCCTGGCCAACGCACTTCACTGCCTTTCTAAGATGTCTTGGGAAGTTAATTTAGGGAAATACAGCACAAATGGACTTGCTAGAATGGGGAGATAAGTGGCACAGGGTCTGTCTAAGGCAAATCAGTGGGTTGGTAGTGATTGACTGACCAAATGTCACCAAATAATCTGGGCACTGCAGGGAGAGCAGGCTCCAGCTTAATAGCACTGCCTGAGGGAGTGTGACTGTAGGATCTCCATCCCACTCACAGCTTGGGGTCTGGTCCCTGATCTCCCAGGAGCCATTAGAGGCCAGAGATAGGTTTAAACATGCACGTGCCCGATGGAGCAGCTGCAACTTGAAGGGAATTGTAGTTTATATGTGCTGTTGTCCTCTTGTGATCAGGGCATGAGATGCTTTGCATGAGGCTGACAGGTAGCTGAAGGCAGTGTGGAGCTCAGGGCTGTGCTGAGGAAAACAAAATGGTGGGAGAAAATTGAATATGTTGGAATCTGGATCTGAGATACTGTCTTGATACTGATGGCCTGCTTAAACCCTTTGTATTTATGGTCAAGATAGATACGCCCTCAACCGTAAGCTAAAAATAGCATAAAGTAGCAGTATTTGTTTCACAATCCTCCAACAACTGACTCAGATACAAGAAACCCTCAAACTGTATTTATTTTTTTTTTTGTCTGAGAGCAGTAATCAACATTGAAAGATCCTTAAGAAGGAACTTTGAGATCTGTGTGACTCAGTTTTTACAGGATAAAGAATTATATGCAATAAATAAAATTTACGTGTTTACAGAATTAAGATATAAAGAAGATAATGGGAGTTTAATAGAAAATATAACAAGTGTTTTGGTTGATCATTAAAATTTGGCCAAAATGGTTGTGGTGGTCAACCTACATGTGTCTTCTTGGTATAACAGATGAATAGGAAGGAAGGAGAGAGATGGAAAGACTTTTAAGTATATTTTAAATAAGATTTGTTACTTTATTGTGGCTCTCATCCTAAATACAAGGGAGACAAGAAGTGATGCTGTGCACTGTTCTGTGGCCATGTTCAAATACAAAGCAGTTACAAGAAGAACATAAACCTTCAGAAAGTTTTTGATAAAATGCTGCTGGTTTTACCTACCTCTAAATAAAAAGGAATAGCGTGCAATGTACTACCAGTGGCAGTTAGATTTTTCCTTTTTTAAGAGCAAGAATGCTAATTTTGTGTTCTGTGTAAAGGTGTCCCTCTTTTCCTGTACTTAGTCCCAGATGAGTGAAAATTAATTCACGTCAGTGTTACTTGGAACCCCAGGCAGATGAGAGAGAACAAAGTTGAAATTAGCCAGATGTGCTGGGTGAGGAAAACCATAAGGTCTCTTGACATATCTGTGCAGAAGAGACAGTATTTGACTGTAGTCCAGATTGTAGTGGGAATGATAGTGACCGCTCTAACCCTCAAGCAGTTTAGGTGAGGAACAGAAAAATAGCCTGGATTTAGTGCAGATTATCAAGGGCAAAACTTGATGATGAGGAAGCCTTTAACTAGTTGCACCTATTCTTCCTCGCTACAGGCAGAAAGCTTAAGTTGTCTTAGCTCTTGGTTACTTGATGTTTAATGAACTGTTGCATGATTACATCTTTTATAACATATAGAGCTCTTCTTCAGGATAGTTACTAAGAAACATTTTATGTTGCAGTCAGTGACATTCAAGTCATGTTTTATACCTGTATTTTTCTTTACTAGAATTCAGTGACTGTTATTTGTTTATAATAAACTATACTAAGAATGGTAAAGGGAGAAGCAAAGCAAAAATTCACTGAATAAATTCTACTTTCTAAGAATCCTATTTTACAACAGAAAAAGCAAGAAGTGCAGTGTAAACCTGAAGTTCTTAGCTGTTTAAGTACTTGTTCTCACTCCCAAATACACTTCCTTTTGCCAAAGGGGAAGTTGTTTTACTACCTAATGAAGGTGTTTCTACTTTTACATATTCAGATTAACATACGGACTTCTTGCCCAGTGTTAAATTGTTGAATAGTTACCTGCTGGTGATGCAGAACCTACAAGAAACCAACACATTAATTACTTTTTTATCACTTTACCTGAAAGGGCAAGGCTCCTAAAGAAAAACTCAAACGTGCTTCAGAATAAGCAGTTTACCTTCCCTGCCTTCCTCCCTCCTCAGAGTTGGAGGAGGTGGCAGTTTATTGTTAAAATTGTTTAATGGGAACTGAAAGTCAAATGAGGCTCTGTTTGGGTGAAGTAGGACGTGGTTTGCTTTCTTGTTTGTTTGAACCTCGGCCTACAGGATGGAGTGTTAAGAACACAAAAGTAGATTAAAAATTATGGGATATCAAGCAGCTGGGGGCAGGGGGAAACCCAATAAATATGGTGACTGCTGTTGGACCCTTAAGATGTGGCCTGAGTATGCATGTAGCATTTATGTACATGCTAATGATACCTAGTTAATTTGAAACTGCATAGCCAATTTCTCTTATTTGTTGAAGTGTATTCTCATATGCCATTTTGATTTTTAACTGTTTATTTTCTTTTTCCTTTTACACAGAAAGATTCCAGCCAACCTGCTGAATGCAAACAACAGTAATAAGGAAATACCACTTGGAAGTGATATTTGAACAACTTGTAACAAATAGTTGGATACCTGGCCTGCAGTTCAGGATATTCCATCGCTGCAGCACAATCTTATTAACAATGCTTACAATTAATTTGTTTTAAAATGCATGATTTTCACTAACTTTATTGCTTAACATGTACAGTGGCAACTTCAATGCATTTGGGAAATATGAGGTTTAAATAAAGCACACTCTACAGCCGTTGGTACACTGTAGCTAAGTATGTCAATAGGCCTTTAGAGCCTTTTGCCCTATGCATAGGGGAATAGTCCAGACTACCATGTGAGGATTATCCATTTTCTTGTTAAACATTGAAAATCGTGGAATAGCAATGTGCTGAGAAGCTGAAGTAAATGGATTACATGTATGGTAGCTGAAACAGATAGAGCAATATGACTTTTTTGCTAGTTCCCTCCCCCCTTTTTTAATGTTTCTCGCAACCTACAAATTGAACTAGTGCTTGAGCAGCTTTAAATGTCATATTTATTATCTCAGTACAACCAATCGAGTTGAAGTAATTTTACTTCATTGAAGAGGGTGTCATATTTGAGACTTAGTTGTTCATCTTACTATTTATTTATTCATGTTTGTAAGTACTTTGACAGAATTAGTGCTTTTTAATAGTTTTTAATATACTTGAAAAATCTTCTTCCTCTTTTGCATACAATATGGGTACTTGTAAAACAAATAATTCAAATTGGTCCCCATGTAGTAGTCTAGACAGAAGAAACAAACTTGCATCAAAATGACAACTCTTCTGGATGAAGATCAAAATGCAAAAGGCCAAACTCTTGCTGTTGGTGGAAGTGGGTTGCAGCCAAAGAACCAGAACATTTCCAGTAGTCTTACTGCTTAGTGTCCAGCATGAAAGGACCTTTCACTATGAACACAGAAATTTATCAAAATGAACCAGTTCAATAAATCTGAAGTTTGGGTGTCTTACTTGCAACACTGAAATTATTCCATTCCACAGTTTGTTTTATTTAAAGTTCTGAAGTCTTCAAAACTACCTTTTGTTGTTGTGTGGCACTTCAGGTACACATTTCTAGTTTCAGCATCCATTGCCAACCTCTGGCAGCAGTTGAATAGCAGCTGTATCAACACTGTGACCAGGCATGTAGAGTGCTCCAGCCTTACCTTACACATTTGTAACTTAATACGGTGTTTTCAATTTGTACAGAATAGATAGAATATTCTATTAAAGTTGTGAAACATGATCGTTGGTGCCTGTCTGATCCGTGATGCTTCCTGAGTTAAATGAATGCCCTTTTGCCTTTGGTAGGGAATGGTGAAGTGTTTTAACATGGCACACTCCAGCTGTTTGCCCATGCGGCTCCTGGCTCAACATCCTCCTTTGTTGTCAAAAGCCAAAGAACAGGAGCTCTTGTAAACATTAAATTATGGAGTTCTTTGATGTAAATCAGAACAAACTTGCTTAATTTGCAAGTAAACAGTCTGCAGTGTTTTGTAGGATTTGGGGTTTTTAGGGAGGCAGTGTCATAAGCTTCCACATTATCTGTGCAATTTGGTCATGGACTGAATGAGGTGCTGGCAGGCGAACCGGTTTATGATGTGTTAGGATTTTCCCACATCAATACCTCGCAGTCACAAAATGTGTAATGGTGATGCTCAGGTGACATAGTGCTAGGGCAGGAGCAGGGGAAGAAGGCAGGAACAGCGATAGGTTCTGGGCTTTATTTTTAAAAAAGTAGATTTTGTAACCTACCACTACAACTGCAGTGCACTGTGGCAGGCACAGTGTAAAGGCACGTCTGACAAGGAGGGAATAAGGAATGGAGCTTGCCCATATGTAGACTAGCTCACGGCAGTGCCAGGGATGCTAGAAACATCAAATAGAGTTCACCAGGTTTGTTCCTCTTTATACTGGAAGAAATTGAATGACAGTTCCCCCATCCTAAAGAAGCACTTTCCACTATATGGTTAAAGAGGAGTGCTGCTACCTGGAGATAAACATCTGCAAATTAGCACACCGAAGTAATTTATGTGCATGAATCCTGAAAGGCGGACTTTAATTTTGAGAAAACGGGAAATTCCAGAACATGCAGAGCAAATGTGCCAGCATCCAGGGAGCTCAAATGAGATGTGTGGATAATGAAGCTGCCTAGCAAGATGTTCATCCTAGGGAAAGTGATGGGAAAGCTGAGCTGGGATTCGTTCAAGCAGAGTTCATGTGAGTTGACACAGCCTAATAGAAAACAGATCTTGTCAAAGCCCAGCCGTGCTCTTCCCATTGCAGATCTCGCTGATAGTGGCAAAGATGAGCATTTCTTAGACTTCTCTGTTTTCTATAGACTTTTTCTACAGGAGAGGTAACTAACTGGTACTTGCACAGCCCCTTCCTTTAACAGAAAAGAGTATGAAGAACTGATGAGTTGGTTGACAGAATGTCACAGCCAGATAAGTCCAGGCTGGATGGTAAATACCAGAAGTGATTAATTGTTTGAAGAGAAATTTCTTAAAAGAATCAGTACTGGTGTTTTCTGAGGACTGGGCCTCAAGACAAGTAAATGGGGGGCCCTATGCAAAACTAGTGGGAGGTTTGAAAAATGGTGAGGTGATACCAAAAAGCGAGTCTAGGTGCATCTGTGCCTGACTGCCATCACAGCACCCCGATAAAAAAACACTGAAGTTTAGTCTGTGGGAACATGCTCTCATGATGCAGCCTTCATGTTCGTGGCTTCTCATTTGAAGGGGGAAAAAAAAAGCTCCGTTTCTGGGTCTGAAAGTTGAAGCAGCTGGAAGTGCTCCGAGCGAAATTCGTTTGGCGTGTTGCCTACTCTGGATGCACCATGATTAACAGCTCCTCTGCGCCTGGGTTGTCTAGGAAGAAAGCCTTGGAGGTAACTACGCTGCTGCCCTATCTGATACAGAAGCAAATGGCAAGTACTCTGCTTCCAGCTGAAAATCATGCACTCCTTGTGCAAAAGGAGTCTTTTGCACAGCATTAGGGTACCTTCCAGGGAGTTTGGTATTTGGGATAACTGAAAGCTTTTGGTTCAATTTCAGTATGTTCAGTTATCTGGGGTTTGCTATCCGGTTAGGACTTGTGGTAGCTGGAAAAATTAAAATGGTCTCTGTGTGTTTCCACTCTCCTTATTAAACAAGCTTTTCCTGTTTTAAAATAAAGGAGACTTGTAATAAATTCATCCTTGGTTAAATGCTGCCTTGACGGCAGTTCCTCAAGCAGATGAGGTCTCAGCGAGGCAGCCAGCTCAGCACAGTGCAGTCTGGAGGAGGCCCTCACTGGAAAAGAATGCATAAGAAGAGGTCAGGCCAGTTACAGCACAAGGAAATCACTCGCTCCTTGCGAGCTCGGCGATTCGGGAGGCGAGTTTAGGATGTGAGACATGCCCCAGTTGCCTGATGTTGCATTGAGGTAGCACATAACCTTAGGACCTTGTGCACCTTCTGAAGCATCTTAGCTTGAGCCCTTTTGGAAACAACTGTAGCCAGAAAACACCATTTCTAGTTGAGCCTGTAAGCGCAAGTAGTGGGTTATGCACTTAGGTGGGAGACTTGCTTTTCCTGCTGCTGGAACATGTGTTACATGCCCCAAAGCCTTGCCATCACTGTACTTTACCTAGTCCTGTGGCATTTTATGCCCACTAACAAATCAGTATCCATATTATTTCCCAAATAAGTCCACAAGGAATTGACTTGGTGTCCATATATCTGTTCAGGTCTTCTCCCCTGAAGCTGAAGTCCTCATGGTTTTTAGCTTTGTTGCCCATATTTTTCATTTCAATCAGTGTGCAAATAGCTCTGTCTTTTGGAGTAGCTGTGACCTGCGTGTGGAAGAACCTTCATCCTCTCCTTCCCAAACAGTTTACAGTCATCACCCTAATAGCAGGCAGAGCTATTTTTTTCCATACGCTCATATTGCTGTTCTAAATACAACCAGCCTCTGACAGGCCAGAGCCTTGAATTCCAAACAATAAATGCCATAAGTCACTCCTTTCTGACATGCATCCAAAAAAAAGAAAAGGGCAAAAAATCTAAAAAAAAATAATCCAGGCTTGTGCGTTGTTAATGAGGCATCATGTGAATGAAGACTGAACTGTTTGCCAAATGCCAGCTTTTGTTTCCAGACCGGCTTTCCTCTCTGCTGGTTCACCTCGCCATTACACAAGCAAAAATGTACGCTCCACCCAGCAGCACGCTCGCCTCTTGCACAAGCCGCCTTACCCTCCAGATTTTACCGTGGGAATTTGGACACCTTGTGGGGATGCCAAACCAGGTTAACACAACCCAGCGAGCGTGTGCTCCAATTGCCAGCGCGGCTCCGCGCAGCCTCCTGGCTCGTACGAGCCTTCCTGGTAACAGTCTCGCACTGAAAAAACAAAACTCCCCGCTAGCAGATTTTCCTTTCCTAAGAGAGCCATCAGCAGCGACACAGTGGCCTCTCACTGACTCGCCCCTACCATGCTGCCTGCCCACAGCATCTGCAAGGTAGACATAACCTAGCTTAAGAAAAAGGGCTGAAGAGAAGGGAAATGGTAGAGAAAGGAATTTACTCATTATTCAACATAACCCAAAGGGTAGAACAAAAAAAAAATAACTAAAATAATAATTAGCCCCTGTTCAGGGCAGAAACCAAGCAGCATAGGATGATGCTGGAAAAGAAGGACCACTGGTCTATCACTGATGCAAATTTTTGTACTGTGCAAATATTCCTTGTGATCTTTTTGCAAAATAAATTCACTCTGATTGTTGAGTCCACGTTCATCCAACTTTTAGGGATAAAGGAGGAACTTGCTTAGCATTAATGTCTACTTGATCAACTGCATTACAGTCACGCTTAGGAGGGGTTTGGGATTTTTTTTCCTTATTTTTGATATTCTTTTTTATTTTACTCAATTATCTGGTCTTCCTTCTTCCTTTTCATGGTCCTGACTCAAGGGACATTCCAAACTCTTTGATTTCCCTGAACAGAAAGAGCACAAGAGAAGGAGGGTTAGGAGAAAAATTAGTATTGGAGCTACTACCAAAGCAAACTCCTGAAGTCGGCGATGGGATATAACTTGTTAGGGGAGTTAAAGCACTTGCTATAAAGGTCACGTAGAGCTCCTGCACACAAGTGAATAGTTCAAGGCGTTTTGATGCAGAGAAAAAACAATTAAGATATAACTGCTGCTGACATTGCCCTAAGCCGTTTCATCTCTTACTGCTTCAAAAAAGCAGGGAAAAACAAATTATGTACTTTCAATCTGAGATTTATATAGGATGAATTGTTGCTTAGCCTATGAAAAGATCAAAAAGGAGATCTTTGAAGACAGATCGCCTACAAAGAACACTGGACTGTTATTACACCAAAAAAAAAAAAAAGAGAGGTTAATAAGCACAGTTCAGGTCAAAATGTAGGCAAGTGTGTGTGTGCAATAAAACGTTTGCAAGGGCTGCTTGCTCAGGCATTTCAAAGCCGAGCAGCAAGAGGGTAAATCACTGAGCTGACATCTGGAGCAGGAATGAGCAGCATTCCACGAGTGTTCGGCTTTGCACTTGTAGTTTTGATAGAGCTTCTTTGGAAACTCCTGCAGTCAGAGATGGCTTGGCTCACGTTGGGATCTCCTGGCCAAGGAGGAGAGGGGATGGAGCCCTCCCTCTCACCGCACCCAGCTTCAACCTGTGCCTTCTGTGGAACGGGTGTTTCAGTCCCTTTCTCATAGTGAGGCTGAAGAGGCTGCAAATAACCTCTTTCATTTGGGACTGAACCCTCTGGGAACTGATTGCTTGTATGGATAGGGTCAGTAAACGAGCAGCACTCTGAATGTGCACCCCCACCTCACACCAGGAGGTCAGCATGGCTCCCAAAACCAAGCAGGGGTGGAAACTGCATGTACGGTGCTCCCAGCCCTGGTGAAGAGCTGCTGCCGGCAGCAGGAAGGATCCCTGAGAGATGGAGACCAAAAGGTCTACCTTTTGGTAGTCATCCAGCTGGTAGTCATCCAGCTCCAGCCCAGCAAGCCCTGGCCGGGGACGAGGAGTGTTGCCCCACAGTCCTGTCGTCCATCCCTCTTTCCCCAGAGCATCCGTCTCCCACACTTGGCCTTATCTACGGGTGCAGGGGAGGAGGAGGAGGAGACACAGGAGGAAGAGGAGGCATCCTGGCCTCCCTTTTCCACTGCAGTGTGTAGCACTCTCTCCCAGCATCCAGCCCGACCAGTACGCGGGGTTTGCTGGGTACGAGGAACCCGCCAGGACCATTTCACTCGGGGTCCGATTTCAAAGCCGGCCCTGATGAAGACGCTGGGTGAAGGCAAAGCAAACAGACACCGTAATTGCGGTGCGCTTTCTCATCTCCGCGGCGAGTTGCAAAATGTGCCGCCTCCTCCCTTGTCAGCCGGGCTTTAATTGGCTTTAATGAAGAAGCAATTACATGATTTCAATTTTTAATTAAAGGGGGTGGTGGTGCAGGGGAGGGGGGACCGACCCTCTTCGAGCATGTTAGTGGCACAATGGGCAATCTCCGGGTGTGGTGTGCAGTAGGGGTTGGGGGGGGGGCTCCCCCCTCAACCCTCCGGGCTGGGAGGGCTTCGTGGGGGGATCTGGGGTGACTGGCAGGAGTACATCGAAGCCAGCTGCCTCCCAGCAACGCTGCCAGCACTTTCAGATCCTGCCCCGGCACCCCCAGGCAAGCTGCAATCAGCTTTTTTTTGTGTCAGAGCCAGCAGATCAAAGGGGCAGAAAATAGCTTAAAAAAAAAAAAACCCAAACAAAAAACAAACAAAAAACCCCCAAACACCAAAACCAAACCAAAACCAAGAAGCCCTTCAAAGCCAAACCAAGTCTTCCCTACACACTGCACCAGCCAGAAACGCCTCCTGGATAAAGTACTGGGTGGTTGTTGGCATGGGGAGGAGCTGCTGGGGTGGGATGGATGTCTAAAAGTTAAAGTAGAGTCACAATTTGAAGCTTATTTTATTTTATTTTATTTTAATTCTATTTTAATTAATGCCAAGCACTAGGCATCCATCCTCTGATAGAAAAACCCTCCCTGTGACCCCACAGAGTAAGCACAAAGGTGGGACTGACCCACCCAGCTCATGTGTTCTTTTTTCCTATAGGCACAACCTGGTCTGTCTGTCCTAATGCATGACTGGTAAGGGAAAAATGGAAGCACGCGGTAGAAGTCTCCCTTGGGAAACAGTGATAATTGCAGGTGCCAAACTGCCGGCTTAGTCGCTATGTTTTATTGCTCTCCCTGGCAGCCAAGAAGCCAGAGCTTTAGCCTTGACTTGGTTCCATATGCTGGGATGTCCCTCCTCATCATGTTTCAATAAAACATAATCGCTTTACGACTTCCTCTTGCCAGAGATAAAAAATCATTAAGAAAAAAATCTGGCGGCTTTGTGGCTGCACTGCGCCCTCGGCGTTCCCTCTGCCCCAGCCAGCGCTGCTGGGCTCGCCCTTGGCTTGCAGGGGCTGGTGGCCCCGGGACCACCGAACTGCCGCCCGCGCTGCCCGATGCCACCGCAGCGGTGCCCCCCGAGCACCGGCCGCAGGCAGGGCGGGTTGCCAGGGAGCGCCACTTCGGGGAGTGCGGCTCCAGGGAGGGGAAGGGAAAAGGAAAAGTGAAGAAAAGGGAAGAAGGACAAAGTCCAAGGTCTTTCTGAGCAATGATCAATTCACCTGTTCGACAAATAGAGCTGGAACTGGATGGCGGCTGCTGCGTGGGCGGGCTGAGTCACCCTGCTGCTGCCAGCCAGTCGCCCCAGCCCTGCGCAGATGGAAGAACAAGGTCGCCTTTAACCGAGGAGAAGTGAAACCTGCCTTTTTAAACACCCGGATGAGAGCTGGGACTGTCAGCACTGAGCTAGCAGCCTCTTCCTTTTGAAGGCTGGGGCTGAGATTCCACTTCAGGCTCCCTGCCAGGCCCCCCACAAACACAAACCTCCTCCCTCTGTCTTCCCACTTCCTTTGCCCTGGGGTCCCAGATGCTCCACAAAAGCTCATCTGCCTTGATGCCTGCAACAATCATCTATCACAGCCTGGAACTGTGGAGGGGATTTTTTTGCAGTGACCCACAACCTGTTGATCTCCCAGAGAAATGCAGTCCGCTCCCATAGGGATGGCTGCTTCTCCATGCTAGTGCCCTCTCTCACAGGGTTAAGGCCTTTTCCCCCCTTCTTCCCTCATTACTCTGGGATGAGAAGTCACTTGATCCAAGATGACTTGCAGCAACTGCTTATGAGGAATGAAAATAAAACCACTCTCCTGCAGTTTAGGCTGGGGAACGGGGTGCTGCATGTCAGCAGCACTGAGCAGCTGCCTTTCCCTGGACGCAGCCCCCTTGTCCTCATCCTCGTCCTCAGCTGTGAGCAGACATCACTGCTACAGCCATTCTTCACAGCACGAGAGAAGCAGCAGAAGCATCGAGCAAGGCACCACAGGGTGATAAGTGATGAAATGAATGTGGCTAGAGGGGA
The DNA here is from genome assembly GCF_001715985.3 of Manacus vitellinus. Taxonomy (NCBI): domain Eukaryota; kingdom Metazoa; phylum Chordata; class Aves; order Passeriformes; family Pipridae; genus Manacus; species Manacus vitellinus. Next base: position 2,009,788 of record NW_021940291.1, on the reverse strand, counting down.
TTTCTGGGTGCCGGTGTGGCTGTACTCCTCCTGCTCCTGGTCAACACTTCAGAGTTTTCCCATGGAGGAGGCAACCAGCCCTTGACGTGCAAGTGAAACAGGAGCAGCCATGAGTCACCAAAGATAAAGGTCAGGCTCCTTATCGGCCATGGGAGAGGCTGTGGGCTGGGTGCGCTGCAAAGAAATGTGCTCAGAGGCCAGCCAGAGCCAAAAATCCCAGTGCCATGGAGACCTCTGCCCAGGGGACCAGCCCAGGGGATGCTGGTTTTCTTCTTCCGTTGCCTATTTCTCAGCAGCATCCGATGACGATGATGGGTTTCAGTGGTGCCATGAGCCAAGTGGCACCGACAGGGTGGTTAAAGAAGCTGTGGGTGGTGAAGCACCCACACAGCTCCCCGCAGGGTGCTTGGCTGTTGTCAAACATTGCTGGAGTGGCCACAGAGAAGTGCTGTCCTTCATGGCCAGAGGAATAGAAGGAAGAAAGGAGATGAACTCACTGACATCAAACATTTTTCCTCCTGTTCTCATGCAGGTTCACGATTCAGGGCCTCATAAGAAAAGCTAAGGATCGAGAAGTGCCTGTGTAAGCCCAAAAAGGCTTTTAGAAAGAGGCAATGAAACCAGGCTGGCAGTGTCTGTGTTGGAAACTCCAACCTCACTTTGCCAGTATTTTGGCCAAATGAGTGATTTGCTGTTTCTGCTCCTTGGTTACTTTTCTCGCAAAGCACTCACACTCATGGACATGAATTTCCTTTTTGGAGCTGCCCTGCCCATGCCACCCCCCACCACTCACAGCCCAGCACAGCTTCTGCTGCAGCCATGAATCCCACAGTTCTGACCAAGGGTTTCCAATTATGGGAATTGTGTCCGGTTCCGTGACTGACTCCTGCTCCAGTAAGGCTGGAAGAATTACTTAGTCATCTTGGCTGCCTGCCAAGGCATTTAACTCGTTTTGCTCCATTTGGAGGTTATTTCCGGGCTCCAAAGGCCAGCAGGACTCCAGACTTCAAATGTTCAATAGTCAGTAAATGGATTGAGGAAACAAGGAATTTAAAGCAGTTTATCCCCGCTGTAGCAACATCTCTGGTTACACCACCTCCAGAAAAAGCTCAGATAAACCTGTCCCAGGTGGTGAATGCCAGTCAGTCCTTGCTCACAGGGGGGACCCCTCTTCTAAAGGACATCAGTAATTTGGGGTTAATAGCTAAGCTTTCGTGACATTTGTCCCAGCAAGATCTCAGTGATTCCCCCACAGTAAGGGGATTTCTGTGTTTTAAGCTATCACACAGTGTTAGAAGGGTACTGTGTTTTCACCTCAGTAAAAATCACTTTTTCCCCCACAGCCCTACCAGACACTGAGCAGACAGAGGGCATGCAAATGGAAAGGTATGGGAGCCAGGCTCCAGGGAAAACCCCTGGGAAAGGGGGACAAAGCTGCCCCCAGTAAAGCAGTGGGATGCCTTTGGCTGAGTGATACATCTCTATCCCCTCCAATCCGCTGTGTGTGACATGGCTCATCATTCAGGGGCTTTAACCTGGGTGCTGGCTGCCCTGCCTCCAGGGAAATCTATTTTTGGCTTGTCCCTGGGGAACAGAGCCTGGCCAAGGTTATGTGCCAAGCACCTTCATTTCCTCCTCTTAACTGCCTGCCTGCTTTATCACAAACTTTCTCACTTCATCTTTTTTTCCACTCGTAAAGGCTGCAGTCACTGGTGCCTCCAGCAGCACCAGCACAGGCTGCCCCTGGGCCACCAGGCCACCAGGCTCATGCCCATCTCCAAAAGTCCTGGCTTTTGCTCTCTGCACTAAACACACAGAGATTTCTGCAAACCCATTTCTCCCTGCCACCAGATCGTGGTTTCTCTAAAAGAGCAGAAGAGAAAAATCAAAACCTCAGCTTTTTATGACTCAAGGTTCGTTCAGGAGAAGAATAACGGCATCGCTGATGCTCACCCAACCCGAGCCCTCAGCCCAGTGGGACATCTGGTCTTGGCCCCAGGACCCAAGGCTGGGACATGCCCTGAGCTACTTGTTGCAAATATTTGCCAAGGTGGGGCTGGGTGTTTGAGCATGAGGTGGGCTGAGTAACCTGGCAGGAAAGAAGAAAGTTTGACTTTTACATGTTAGCCCCATCAGCAAATATTAACTTGAGGACTGCGTAGCAAGCAGACTGCTGCTATCCCCCAGTGCACAAGCCAAAAGGCAAAGGACAGGTACAAATTAGGTGGCACATGGACCCCATAGCCTACAGTTCAGAGCTGTCAAACTCACCCCATACCCTTTTATTTGGTGGATGTAGTGGGGAAACAAATCAGCGACAGGTTCGATTTGGGAAAACTAATCAAAACTGGAAAAATACATGTTGCTGATTCCCCTTCTCCGTTTTATCCCATGTTTTTAGGATTATTTTTTTCTCTCCCATGGTTTTTGGATTTCACTGAAGCACCTGAAGCTGATGTATGGAGAATATTTTTGGATGTATGGAGAATATTTTTGCCAGTCAGGCAACATGGCATCCTCAGTTCCCACCTGGCCATAGGTGCAGGTTTAGGGTGGAGCAGCACGGTAATGGTAGCCAGTACAGGTCAGGGCAGCAGGAACATTGGCAAGGATGAGAAATCCTCAGGAGAAGATGGGCAGAAAAAAAATCCTAAACCCTCATCAAACTGCTTCCCTTCACACCTGCCACAATGCAGTGTCTTGGCTTCAGAAAGAAAAATCAGTGGCCATAGGACGATATGAAACACAAGATCAGCTCTACCACCTGGCCTGCCACACACACCAGCTGCCAGGAGGGAAAGGATGCTCTTTCCCCTCCAGGTACTCCCCACAGTCTGGCCCTGGCCACTGCTGGAAATGATGCACTGGAGGGTTTTGTTTGTGACAGCTTCTCAGCCCTTCTGGAGACAGGAAATGTCCCAAAGCTGGACAGTACCATGACCTCATCTTCTCTCCAGCTTCCTGAAGTTTGCTGATGTTGTGGTTAGGCAGTCCAGTGATGCTTTTCAGTGTTTACTCTTAAAGTTTACACACTGTTAGTTAAAAAAAAGGAAAAAAAAAAAAGGCAAAAAGCAGAAAACAGGGCCAGGAGGATGAGCCGTGCAGGGATCTCGGTCACCCACTGTCAGGACAGCTGGGTTGGGGTGCCAGGACGCGGGTCCCGCTGACGCCAGACAGTGCAGCCCGGCAACGCACTCAGACATGATGCAGGACATCCTGCTCACGTGCACTTGTCAGTGCTGGACCTGCCACAGTCTCCACAAGTAGAGAAAAATATGACAAAGATGGTTACAAGCCACTTTACTGATCTTTGCAGATTTCGAAAGTGCAGGTAATCTGGAGAGGTGACCTTCAGTGTGGCATGTGATGTCAGCATGTTACTACAAGGCCTCACCCTTCATAATCTCTGGTAAATCCTACTGCTGTAACACAGCAGGGTAATAAAAGGCTGGCTGGTACCAGGCAGGCAGTGTCAATGGCATGAGCTGTAACCACTGGAGACTTCGTATGCATAGAGCACATCAGCATCAGTCAGGGCTGAGGTCTCAGACATTTATTACTGCTGCTGAAAAATAAAGATATCCCAAATATTTGTCCCAATAGACTTCGGAAAATTGAATGATTCAGTGGGGGAATGTCCCATCATTTTAAAATTGTGAGCTGTAGTCTAAACCATCTCCTGAGCTCATTAGATATGAGAAAATGTTGACAGCATTCAGAGGGGCCAGTAAATAACCTAATAGTTCAGGGCAGCACTTGGCAAGCCACTGGCTGGTCTTTCCATGCTCTTGGCAGAAGTCTTAGCTGAAGGGGAAGTACTGAGTCACCATGGGTCCCACAGCAACAGGGGGCAATGGGGCTCTCTTCTCCCTACTGACATAAATCTCAAGGTATTTGTGGATCCCCCCATGGTGCTCAGCAAGCCACTTCATGAAGATAGTCATGGGAACGGGCTATATCAAGGTCTGTCAGCATTTAGACAACAGTCCTGGACCAAACCCAGTCTGCTGGGTCCATACCTTCCTGGCCCGCTTGAAGATGCATCCAGGTTCCTCAGGGCTGTGTCAAGCTACACACGGACCTTGCAGCAGCTTTCCACCTGTTGTACTTCTGCCACATGGGCTTGAAATTGGGCCAAGAGGCTCAAAGATAAGTGTATTAGGTGGTGGACCAGAGCAGGGAACTGCATGACTAACAGCTCAAAAGAGCAGATAACACAAGATTGTTTTCCATTTTTATTTTCGTAACCAAACCACACACCTATACAATGTCCAAGAGTGGAGAACACACTACAAACAACACACACAACAGCCGAGGCTGCTGGGGAGAAAGAAAGCAAAACAGCTGCTGTCCCCCCAGGTTTTAATCCTGATACTGAGTTTAAGTGCCTGGAATCCTCCTCAGCCAGTATGATTTGGCACATACCACCCTTATTTGGCTGTCTTCCGCAGAGCACAGCCAGGACTGGCTTACTGGAAATGACATCTTTTTTTCCCCAGCCCCTCACAACTGCTCCATGACTGTCTGCAGCAGTTTACAACATGTAATGGTAACACACTGAGTCAGTGGGATGAGACATTTCAAGCTTCCCAGGAAAAAAGAGTCTTAGTCAGATAAATATTAGTAAATTGAGCAAGCGGGGCTACGTGCTATTGCTGATTAATCCATGGTTTGCGTATGGTACAGAAAAAAATCTCACAGATTGAGCAAAGATGCTTCCGCTGCTGCCCTTGTTTAAATTAACCCAAAAGCTCCAATCTTGCAGCATAACATTTGCTGTAATCACTTAATGAGCAACCTTGGTGGCCTTCATCTCCCTGGCTGAGACCTTTCTAAGTGAACTGCCCCTAAGACAAGAGCTTCTTCACCTGAACTTGGGCATCTTGGAGTGAAGTGCCTGAGCTCCCTCTGTGCTCACAGAAAGACCTGAACACCCCCAAAGGAAGACTGAGCCTCCTTGCAGGGCATCTCCATTATAAGCAGCTGGCCTTGATGGGCTCCACGTCCCTCCAGGAGGTCCTGCCTGCAGAGGGACTGGTACCCATCAGCTCACCAGTGGGTTTGAAGGGACCCGGCGGCAACAGTTTGTCCCAGGACATTTCTGAAGGAAGAGAATAATAAGGAATTATAATAAAAAACTTCCCAGAGATAGTCTGAAATAATCCAATTAAAAAAAAAAAAGTTAGGAGTATGAAGATGTAAAAAAAATGGAGTAAAATGTGAAAAGCATGAAAAAAGCACTACTCCTTACAGCCTTTCCCCGTAGTAACCCATACTTTTCATTTACAGCTATTTAGGGTTTTTTTTGAGTACAAATTTCCTAGGAGATCTGGTGGCCACTATACTGAGCTCCAGATATAAGTGCCTCTGGATACAGCTACACCCTAATATAAACATGGAGGGCAACAATTTACAGTGCAAGACCATATGTTTCTCCATTACTAATCGACTTCAGCTGCCAGGATTATACTGTCAGTTCTGTAAACCAGCTTTTTCCCCTACAGATGTCATATTGAAATCATTATAATAAAAGCAATTTTACAGTCTTCAGTCTCCACTTCCCTCTGCTGCTGAGAAGTCTGCATTAACGCCAGCCAAATTAGGGGTCCTTCTCCAGGGACAGGCCCCTTGGAGAGGAGGTGCATGCCTCCAGGATTACAGAGTGACAATGGGAATAAAACCAAGACAGCAGCAGAAACACCAGTACCCTGCAATGGCTGATGGCTGCAACTTGAGCTCGTGCATCTTTTGGGAGGAAGATGCAAAGTTGGGGCCAGCTGTAAAACTGGGCAGGCTAAATGCATTGCTAAATCCTACAGGTCCCACTGATGGGCATGTGGGAAGAGTCACTGTGGAGTTAAATTGACAAAACCCCCTTTTTTTTGCATTTTTCCTCACTTTGAGCCGTACTCATCATCATGACTTAGAGCATGGGCTCCTCCTGGCAGTGCCTGCATTGGTTGCTGTGCTTTGTTACCATGACTCACGTAGCTAAGGCAACCCCATGTTGCCAGGAGCGGGGTACACGATGCCTCATACTCGGAAATGATGATCAAATCCCCTCTCTGGAGCAGGCACTCACTTAAGGGACATGTGTCATGGCAGAGCCAGTGACCCAGCCTGCAAAAGCTGGCGCCACCAGCCCACCCATCGAGGCTGAGTGTGACCATCCCGTCCCACCCATAAAAAAATCCCTATACACAACACCCCCCCCATCCACACCCACATACAAGGGCTGGTGCCTGATGACTTTTATTAATGGCAGCCATAGTAGTTGAATTTGGGATCTCATGCACTGTTGAGGCACAGCCATGGTGATGTGGTGGGCTGCAAGAAAAAAATTCTTCTCTTCGTCTCACTGGTAACACAACAAAACGTGAACTAAAGGCAGTGACACTTCTCCCAGCTGCCAGCCCCAGTTTGGACAGAGACAGCAGCAGGCATCTGAGCTGCAATCACCCAGGCTTCTATTAGCTAAAGTCATGGCCCTTAATTGTCAAAGCCACTCACTACCTACACATACTCAAACTACCCTGTGACACCTGTACCAAACTTTGGTGCCAGGGTATGGTGCAGGGCCATATCATGTCTCTAACCCCTCTCCCCAGGTGCACTGAAGAAGAAATTAGAACTCTGCTGTCAGCTCTTCACCTAAGTTATAGCACTTGTTTTTAATAAATAAGGCAATATACATTTTTTTTCTTATTAGCTAAGCTAATGCTGTATACTGTATAATGCTGACACTAATGTGTCAGCAGTGACCAGCTACCACAGCATGCACTAGGATTAGTGCTACTTACTTGTAAGTGATTGCCATGTTTCCCAGGTCAGGTTGCTCTGAGCTCCTTGAAGTTCTCCATTCTTTCCTGAGGCATGTTTCTGTAGGAGAATTGCTCATGCTTTAGTTTTGCTGCCCACTTTGGGTTCAATCAGTCACCTTTGCTTTCTGTCTCAGGTAAATAGATTTTAAAAATAATTTTACAGAATTTTTGCATGGTCAGAATATCAGAGACCTAAAATGATGGTATTTTAATGCAATGGACTTTCTTTTTATATTGTTATCCACTTAACATGCCCATGTTAAGTAAAAAAGTGGAGCCTTCATACAATGGACATACGTTCAAAACTAGGGTCCCTGTTCTGCAAGAACCTCCCTTTTTCAACGCTGCAAGAATTTTTTCATGTTTTTTTCCTAATAATTTTTTTTTCTAGCAGTTTTCTAATTTGGCCAGTGTTAAGACAAGTTTACTGAGGTGACAGCTGGGGGAGGCTTTCAATATTTTAAAATGATGGATAAATGTACAAGAAAAATCACTCAGATGAAAGCAAAAGCAGAAAGACAGAGACCAAAGCGGGCTGCTGACCCTGCATCCACAGGTACAAGCTTCATTTAAAAGTGAATTCAGTTTTTTTTACCAAAACTTTTGAAGCAAGGTGTGCACAAACATGCCAAGTCCTGCAGCCTTTCCACACTGGAAGTCTTCCACCAGATGTTGCTTGTGCTCCTGACTTGCTGCCTTGTTTTTTTGCTCTTTTTGAAGTGGTGTCTCATTTCCTGTGCACAAAGACCATTCCCTGTTTCATTTTGGGGTCAAATTAAAAATACCCTTATGATTTCTGCTTAAATCCAGCTCTGCTCCTTGTTGATTCAAGCACCCTTATTCTTATGGGGCACTTTGGTCAAGAATTTGTTTTACAGAGCAGACCAGCATTTATCCTGAAAATGTAGATGTGCAGCCTAATTGTAAGTCAATCTGGGCTGTTTGCCTTAGTGAAGCGAAATAAATCATTATGAAAAGTGAGATATAGTGTCAGGGAAAAGCCTGCAGCTCTTTACATGCCAGGCCACAGCTACATGTACGGTCTGCAGCCACTTCCCCACCCCACAAGCAGTGATGGCCAGCATGGTCTTCCTACAGCGGTCTCCAGCCCATCCCTCTCTGAGAAGCTCAGCTAAACCATTCCTAGCTCATTCATCAACCCTGGGAGCATTGCACAGCCCCCATCTTTGCTCTGACCCTCCCCACAGATGTGCACACTGCAGTGAATTATCAAAGTGTGGCCGTGTACTCCAGCAGATGAGTGATTTGCAGCGGAAATGGGTTTGGCTCTATCTTTGATTGGTTCCCGGGAATGGGCTTCTGACCCTGCTGAAGTCCCCGGGAATGCTGCCAAACTCTTCAAAGAGGCCAGGTCTCGCTTTGTAAGCTCACCTCTGGGGTTTGGCTTGCACCTGTAGAGGTGTCGGTCCTTCAAGGAAGATGTTAGAGGAGAACAGGGCTCAAAGTCCGGAGGGCGATGCTGCATAAAGTACATAGCTGAGCAAATACTGGTTTAGAAACAGTGTGAATAAGTTCATTAAGCGAAGCCCTGCCCTTGGCTGCAGCATCAAGGCAGTGGCTAGGAAGCTGCATCAGCCTTGTGTCAACTATCGTAAAAGAGTAATGCAATGAATGGTGTCCAAGAGGAAGGAACTGCAGGCTTACACGTGCCTCTTAAATACTACCTCCAGCTGCCAGAGGCTTTACAGGGCACTGGCCAGATTACAACTGTGGTGCCTTCCTGGGAAAGGGGAGTGGGTTGGGGGGAAGAAAATTAGATAAATCGAGGGAATAAAGATGGGGGGAGCAGCGTTAATGCAAAACTGGAGAGGTGGGTTGCCCTGAGGAAAGGATGAAGGAATGGTTGATGGTGATGGCGCAGAGCTGGCTGGATGTGGGGCCTCAAATAAAGCCAGTGGGCTTGGCCCAGTCCTGGCTGAACATCTTGGGGTGACCAGGGCTGGACTCAAACCAGATATCCATGGCAGATGGCAGCAGCCCATCACAGGCCCTGCTTGGACCCCTCTGCCCCCAAGTGGAGATCGTGCCAGGGCAGACCCAATGTGGTGAAGTTGTCCAACTCAAGGACCACAGGAGCACAGTTTTGGGAGCATCATGTACCCAAGTGTGGATCTGAGAAGCAGCAGGGACCGCTTAGAGGGGCAAGATGGGGGGGCCTCAGGTCACAGTGGATCATCCTCACGGGGGGGGGGGGGGTTTACCCTGCCTGGTAGAAGAAACGGAGGCAAGGGGGCGCGCAAGGCAGAGATTGGGGTCCACTCGCGCCCCTGCCCACAGCAGCAGCAGAGATGGGGCCCCTCGGGAGGGTAACCCCACTCCCGGCACATCCCAGCCCACGCGGGCGCAGCCACCATACCCTCCCTTTGCTTCCGAAGTCCCCGCTCCCGCTGCAGCCCCTGCCGACGGCGGGGAGCGCGGCCCGGGGGGCGGGCGGGAGGCGGGGCGGCGAGGGGCGGCCGGGCCGTGGCTCCCCGGGGGATGGCAACCGGAAGGCGGCGCGGCGCTGATTCATTGCAATTAAGATGTTACATTGCGGCGGCGGGCGCTCGGTCATGCACGCGCGCCGAGCAGGAGTCGGGTAACAACTGGAGCCGGAGTCCGCAGCGGGCAGCGGAGCCAGCCGCCGGGGAAGCGAGAATGAAGATGGCAAGCCTGAGGTGAGTCCGCGAGGGCGAGCTGGAGAAGCGAAGCGACAGCCTTTTCCAGCTGTGGAAAAAGAAGCTGGTGGTTCTGACCAAGGACAGCCTCAGTCTCTTCCCCGACGGGCACAAACGGGCCAAGGGCAAGGAGCTGGGCTTCGGCTCCATCCTCAAGGTGGACTGCGTGGAGCGCACGGGCAAGTACATCTACTTCACCATCGTCACCAAGGACCGCAAGGAGATTGACTTTCGGTGCCCGGACCAGAGCTGCTGGAACGCCTCCATCACCATGGCCCTCATCGACTTCCAGAACAAGCGGGCCATCCAGGACTTCAAGAGCCGCCAGGAGATGGAGCAGGCGGCGGGCACCCAGGAGCGGCGGCTGGCCGCGGGCGCCCTGAGCCGCCGCCGCCCGCCCGGCGCCGCGGCCCCAGGTGAGCCCCTCCCGGCCCCCTCCGCGCTCCCCCGCGGTTCCAAATGGGGTTTTTAGTTTCTTTTTTTTTTTTTTTTTTTTTTTTTTTTTTGTTTTTTAATTTTATGTTTATATTCCCAGGCGCCTGCTTCGGGAAATCGCGGGCGTGGGATCTCCCCACGTTCACCGCTCGATCCCTTGTCTGCCGAAGGGACCTGCCGGCCGCTGCCCGCGGCCCGCGGGGTTGCCCGCGCACCCCGAAACCGGCCGTGCTCTGCCCGGACCGCGGCAGCTTAGGCTTTGGGGCCGCGCTCCCCCTTCCCTGTGCATCGCGGGGGGGGTCCGCTTTCCGATGCACCCGCTGAGAATTTCTGGTGGGAGCTGGGCTTATTGAGGGTACGGCTTGGAGGTGGTGGAGGGGAATAAGAAATGGCCCTTGGCAGTGCTTTCCTCACAGAACTTGCTAAAAATATGATATCTATGAAAATAAATGCTCAGTGCTTAGTCTCCCTTGAAAGCCCCTCATTTTTTCCTGTACCATGCTGCCCCGTTCATTTAACTAACCCACTTTCTCTTGTTGCCTTTAGAGCATACCACTGAATGATAAACCAGATCGAGTGTCTTGGACTGAAATGGGACAGGGTACCAATGAAGGAAAGCAAAGAAGAGAGCTGGAATCAGCTTGGTTTTCTCCAAGCCCGTTGCAGCTGCTGAGCAAAGAGCCCTGAGCTTTGCCTGAGATGCATTAAAGAAAAACCAAAGACTTTCGTTACAGGACTTCTAGCAAAGCGTCCACGTGTTTTGAGTGGCACAGCTTTGTGAACTATTATCTCCTATTTATGAGGCGCAAGGAAGATTCCACACTGACTTTTGGTGTTAAACACAGTTTAAATTATTTGTAGTATCTATATTTGTATTTATTTTGTTGAATGTCTTTCAGCAGTTACTGGTCTTAATATTGCTTTTGCATTAATGTGTCCATTCCAAATAAATTACTTGAAATGTTCACTTTTTATTACTGTACTCTGGGCTGCAGTAACTTTTGTTGAGGCATGTTTGTGGATACGGCAGTGGTGAACTGGCTTAAAAAGAGTGGGTAAAGAGTGGGCTTTTTGGTGCCCTAGACTGGGCAGTGGGAGGTGGAGGAAGCCCAGATAAGCTGTTCGTGTTTGACCTCGTCTCCTGACCAGTGAGGGAGAGGGTGTTGAGGTTCAATTCTGGTCAGTGGTGGAGGTAGAAAAGCCTACCACAGCTTGGATAAGTGCTCCTTTTGAAGCGCTTTCCCATACAATCAAGTAATGGAGATTACAGAAGGTGCAAGAGCTCCCTGCAACAGTAAAGCTCTGCTCTTTGCAAACCCCCTCTGTCCTTCCCCCAGCCCTCGTAGCTTAGTGCTGTGCTGAGGCAGGAAACGGGATTCTTGATTTCGGAACAAGACCGTCAATGCTCTGTGGAATTTCTCAGCTTTGCAGCAAAGCAAGCTGAACTTGCTCACCTCTCCTCAACTCTGCAGTTTCTAGATAAATGTCTCCAGGAGAACTCTGAAGAATGGAGGCAGGCTCTTTTCCTATAGCACCTAAGCCAAGAAGCATGGAGAAAAAAGAAGGTATTTTTTTGGATAAAAGTACTGAAGTTTTATTTTGTGGGGCTCAATTGTCACTCACTAACGTGAGCTTCCTCATGCAGCACACGATTCAACTCTGGCAGTCAGGACTGTGAGCTTAGCAGGCAAAGCACTTGCTCCAAATTTGGTAATTTCAAGCAGGTATTTTCCCTTTCCCAATATCAGTGCAATTCTTGCAGGAGACTTTGTACTAGAGGAAGTTGCAAAATATGTAATTACACGGGCCCATAGTAAGAGCAAAAGAGACTCAATACGGGGGAAAAAAACCTGGAAGGAGGGTTGGCCCAGTTTCTGGGAGGCTCTGGCACTGCAGTGTGGTACTTAGGGGCTTTTCATCCTCCTTGCTGGCTCTGCTACCACCCACCAGGCTCATGCGGAGTCAGGGTTGCAGATGACTGAGCTGTGGATGTAGTAAATCTCTAGCCACAGTGTTTGAAAGCCTTTGGCCTTGTTCCCCTCTAGCATGAGAATGCTGGGAGGTACATTTAATGCAGCAAAATAATACCCAAATTTTACTCCCCACCATTTTCCTTGGTACTATTTTGCGAGGGTGAAATAAAAGGCCAGCACTGGCTCCTAATCCCCTCAGTTTCAGTGAATTCAAGCAGGAATGCTGCCTGACAACAGGTGAGGATCTGGGGATATTGCCTACAATGACAGCCACCACTGCGGGGGGCTGGGGGGAACCTGATAGCTCCTGGGGTCCCATGGGCCTCAGTTGCTCCAGCATGATTCCAATGCCTTTGCAAACTGATCTGCTCCTTACTCTAGATGCAAATGTTGACAAAATGCAAGGATTGTTCAAATTGCTTTATTCTAGGTTTACAGAATCAAAAATAAAACTCAAAACCATCTTTATTTCTATGGAAAAGTAAGGCAGTTACTTTCTTGCACATGAGTTATTGGCTTTTCGTCTCCCTCAGTGAGATTTTAGTCTTTAAGAGGTAAACAAACAAACCTATATTGACCACTAGCTGTAAATAGCCGAAGGAGGAGACTCCAAACTGTTTATATAAAACTCCACCAATGGTTGGGCCCACCGTCCGTGTCAAAGGCTGCACTGAGGCACAGATCCCGAGCATGGCACCTAGGAGAGATGGCAGAGACACACAGGGTGAGAGCAAGTCTTGGGATGGAATAGCAGAGCGGAGCATGCGGGATCCCCTGCATCCCTAATGGTTTTCCCCTGCAGTAGTGGCAAATCACTTCAAATAATTTCTTACATTAATTTATAGCGGTCCAATTAGGGTTTGCTAATGTTAAGGACTCCTGGAGGCATGGGGACTAGTTTCCACCACGAGCCAGCTCCGCTCTTTACTGGGCGGTCTGTGTGATCGTAGCAGTGCCCAAAAGGCAAGTGGGTGCTCACCACTGCCATCACCAGGGTCCAAGGATGCCTTTGGCCTCAGAAGATGCTGCTGAACATCGCACCCGGCAGAGCTGGTAGCTACTGCATGGGATTAGGGATGGACAGGTAGTTTCTAGGGTCGTGTTTGAGACTTCCAAGCAAATCACACAGATTCTTCCAATCTCATAAGTACCTGAGTGGGCCTTGTTCCACTCAAACTACTACTGCCATTTATTCTCTAGTGTGGAACAGAGAAACAGCTCTTGAGGGCTTAGCAGGAGCGAGAGGGTTAGGCCTAACTAGGTCTTTAAGAATAAATAAATAAAACCACAGATAAAGACTGAACACCCTTGAGATACTCCCCCACCTCCCTTTGCAAAAAGAACAGATATTTCCATTTGGATGGGTATGCAAGCCCTTTTCCCGGCTGAGCCGGTTCCCCCTCCAGCAGCCCTCACATTTGCATCATTTACAGGAACCCAGAGGATGGGGAAGTACCTCCAGTTTGGTAAAGGCAGGTTTTTTTTTTCATGTACAAACGAACAGCCAGGACATGACCCAGAACACAAAGCTGGCCCCCAACACAGCCGGTATGCTCTTTTATCCTGTGGTCTTTGTGCGGGACAGTTGTCATGTTCAGGGGAGCAGAAAATACAAGGCCAGCCAGAAAATCATTAGCCCCAAACACCAAGAAGAATGGCAAGCTGGCAGCATATATAAGAAATTTGTGCCCAGTTCTGTAATGATTTTTGCAATGATTTTTTTACTATCAGTATGACTATTTGGGCTGCTGGCATCAATTTTCCATTAATATTCATTGAGGTGTTGTCCCCACACCAGGCTATCAGCATCTGGGAAGGATGAGGAGGATGCTGTCCCATATACCAGAAGATGTGGAGCCAAGTGTGATATTTAACATTGGGAGCCACGGGGAAATGATCCCCAGCTCCCAGGGAGAACAGGCAGCCAGGTGTTCTTGTAATGCCGGCCAGCAACTGCTGGGCTTTTATCAGCATGCTTAAAATACTTGTGCAGTGAGCCCAAGCCGAGGGCGTAGCCATGTGGAGAGGGAAATCTCCCCGGGAAGCGCTGCTGAGCGCTCCTCCTGCGCATGGGAACACAAAGGCGATGGGTGGGACCTTGCCTTGACCCTTTGCCAATGGGAACCATCCCACAACCACTGAACTCTCTGGGCAGGTTTTGCAATTATTTTTTCCCCTCCAGGTATTTGAATTAAACTAATTACTAAGTACAATTGCCAAACTGGCTCTTATGATTGAGGAGGCACTTTTTTCCCTTTCCTTTTTTTTTTTTTTCTGGAGCAAAAAATCCATCCTCTTAAAAGGCTGGGCTCTCCCTCTGCACTTCTCCAACATGTTGCTGAGAAAGATAATTTCTGTTTAATGGGTTTAAATTAGATCCCTCGTGTCAGACATCCTCAGGCTTTGGGACATTGTAAATCTCAGCTCTGCAGCATGTCCCTAGCTCTGTTGCAAAGCTGCACATGTGATGGATCTCATTTAAGGCAAGACCTTTAACTGGGACAAGTCACCATGTCAGCAGAAAAATTCCTGCATTGCTTTGCGCAGCTCTGCCAACACACGTGCTCACCTTCTTCATCATGGCTATTCTACTTTCTGCACCTTCCTTGCCCTTTTTTCTCCCTCTCCAGCTTTTTTCCCCCCTTTGCCTATACCTGGCATGACCTGTCCCAGCCAGGAACTCATCCTCCCCTCCCACCCTGGCCCTCCTCCTCCACAGGTTTCAGGGTTGGGTGCTGGCGGCTCTCCAAGATGGGCGACTCCTTTCCAGCTCACATCCTGTTGCCGCTCTCAGATGATGGTGCTGGCCCAGATCAGCCACACGCCCATGGGGCGATGGTTGGGCCTGATTTAACGATTAGGTCACCATTGCCAGCAGCTGCCTTTGAACCAGCACAGCCAGAGCGAAGCTGGGGGGTTTAGTGTACCAAGCCCTGCCTGGCTGCAAATTCTCCTCCTAAGGTTGTGACGTGCAAGTAAAATCACAACACAGTGGCCCGTTAACCAGGGAGGCTCTGCTGGGCTTCCTGCCTCCCTCCCCCAAGAGTAGGGGGGGATCTGTGCAGAAACAAGACCTTCATTCTTGGGAAAGGACTAGCTTTGACAAGGAGGGCTTGTGTGAAGATGTAAGTTCCCCTGGGCTCGGGGCTGCCCTCCCACCAGCTCACGCGTTCAGCTGAACAGCACGTGCACGTGTGGCTGAATTTTCTCTTCCTGCCTTTGAAGATGAAGAGAAGGAAAAAGAATATCAAAGGGAAACTAATGAAATAATTTCTGCTACCTTTGCTTCAGTGCAAAGCCCCAGCCATAAGCAAACAACAAGTGCCAAACTCATCAGTCTTGGTAGGAAGCAATCCTGGATCGGTCCTGAAAGTAGGATGGGTGCAAGGGATGGTGCCATCCTACCTCCCACTGTTCCCTTTCCAAGACATGTATTTAAAATGCAAGGATGGGTGACTCAGCGTCTAACAAGGGCAGACAGGCTACACTCCTGCAACGCCTCATCCATTCCAGCCCTCTGCTGAGATGGGCACCTGAGCTCAGCCAAAATCCCAGCTCCTCAGAAAACTTTTTCCTGACCCAAAGAAAAACCCCCTTTGGGCTCTATAGGCCCAAAGCTAACAAAAACATCAGGAAAAGACAGCAGCAAGGTTCAAAAGCGATATTTTCAACGGCAAATTCTCAGTGTGTGATTTCCTTGCATTAACTAAAAGTCATTGCAAGTTAGTGCTCAGATTTTTGACACAGTAACAGCAAAGCTTTTCATAAGAACAGATTTCTATGCTCGCAGTGAGGGTTTCTAATGCACCACCAAAAAGCTCTCTTTGCAGAGCTGGTCTGGGGCTGGCATAGGAAGGAGAAGCCTCTGGGAGGCTGTATGGGTGGAGCAGCAGTTGCGGAGTGCCACCCACGGCCAGGGATGGATGGCAGGCATTTTAACAGCCGCATTTCTCTGCGAGACACCCACGCCATCACTGCTGCAGCTGCTGTGGAGAGGCAGCTTGCCGGCTCTGCTGTGTCAGGCATTCCTGCCTTCGCCCCGGCCCCTGCATGGGTACATCCAAAACAAGCACAAAACCATTAGATGCCTCTTCCTTTGGAAATGTTGCAAGGAAAAAGCATGGTTTGAAAGGTGAGGGAGGAGTGTCAGAGATAAGGTTTTGGCCCAGCACCACAATCCTCCGAGCCAGAATGTCCCTCCTCGGCATGCCGAGTTCTGAGCCAGCTGTAACTCTGCAGTTTGTAGTAGCACTTGGCATGACATCAGCCCAGGATGGATGGGCAGGAGAAAGCCCCCAATGGCTCATGGCTGCCCTGCTGATCTGCAACCCCCTCCTGACCATGTGCACAGCTCCACGGGCTGCCTTCCTCCTGCCCTGCAATCCTGCCCTGCCAAATGGAGATCATCCATCCCACTGAGGCACAGGCTGGCCTGAAAACATACGCAAGCAGGGAGCGGGGTGAGGCAGCTAAATCCATTTTCCTCTCTGACCAAAGCTTGCCTCAGGGCTTTAAAAGCCAAGCAATGCTCCGGTTTTCCTCACAAAACCCCTTTGAGAAGAGCCTGGATGAATTCCAGCTTGGTTGTATGTCCCAAAGCTGCTTGGTGCCCTTCCCCCCGGCTCTCCCTCGCATGAACATTACTCTAACTCATGAAACAGCAAATTTTCTTCTGGGCTGAGTGGAGGGGCTGAGATAGTTCCCAGAGAGGTGAGGACTGAGGATAAGTGGTCCTCCCGGGTAGAAATATCACACTTGGAAATCACAGGCTCCCAGCATTTGTGGGAGATGTGGTGGGTCAGCTCTACAAATAAACTACTGAAGTGGTTTTCAGAAAAGCTCTTCATTCAGAAGCATCTCAAAAGTGCTTTATAAACTTCACTAATGGGCTGTGCAAACTATAACTCTCATTCTCAGTAGGCTCTGTGCAGAGGTGTCTGCTCAGATGGCTGCTAGGGAAGATGAAGGGTGCAGACTGGCCCAGGAAGGCTCAGCTAAAGCAAAGAGACTCTTGAGTACCTGCTCTGGGACCAAATCCTGGAAGAACTTGAGTAAAAGGTGTCAAACGAGGTTAAGCCAGCTCCATCCCAGCACAAACCCAGCAAGGCTCCCATGACAAAAAATGTTGGCATATTTCCTTCATTGACAGAAATAAAACCCCAGGTAAAAAGACTTATGTGTCTACCACTGCATTTCAGCTGCCTCGCACAGAGAAATACAATAACTCTTTGACTGAAACAAGGCCAAAACAGAGAGAAAGGCAGCAATGACTGCATCAGGCAAAGCATGTTTGCAAAGGGCAAACCAGAATACCCTGCTGAGATGCTCTAAGTTAAAAGGTGTGAACAAACAGCCCTCTCGGTCACTGTCACGGTGGAAGAGCAGCTTTTGTTGGTTTTTTTTGGTTTGGTTTTTAACCATACCTTGGCCTTCCATGGAAAGGAAAGTTTGGGAAAGCCTTCTCTTTCTGCACCCACCACTGTGGATGTCAGCAGGTGGCACAGGACCGGGAGCACTGGGTCATGGGATGCTTACTCACTGTTGTTCAGGTTCATCCTGTATAGCCCAACCAGTCTCTGTTCATGTGCTCTGCTGACACCCATTGTATGCAACTGCTCAGAGATCTGCTGGGGAATTGGGCATTCACCATGAGTGTACTGCAGTGCTTGATAGCAGTGGTGTGAGCTGGGAAGCACCTGATGGACTCAAAACTGACAAAATACCAGTCTGATCTTTTTTGACGAGTCTTACCAGTGTCAGAGGAGGGGACAGCCTTGGTAAGGATGCTGTCGGTGATGGTGGCCAGCATGCTGAAGGCAAACACCAGTGGCACTGCAATGATGCAGTAGTGCCACACAGTCCTCATCAGGGCCTAAGGGACAGAACAGAACAGACCACAGATCATTAGAGAGTACAGACGGTGACTCTGTGGCAACAAACAACCTAGAAAAAAAAATCACGAGTCAAACCCATGACTTAGGTGAACTGTGGGAGCCACAAATGATACAGGATGGTGCGGCTTTGGCTGTTGCAAGGTCTTTCACAGCCTGCCATTTGTATTCAGTGAATTATTCCAAGCATGCGGAGCAAGTAGCAAGTGATACCCTACAATCTGGCAGCACGTTTCTCCGGCACTGCTGTGGGTATTTTTAGCGTCTGGGAATTAGTGACGTCCCTGCACCCTTCCCCCTGTCTTCTGTCTTCTGTCCAACTCCCGAGGAAATGTTGAACAGCAGATGTATGTGGTGTACTTCAGGAAGCTTCCATTACTTATACAAAACAGCCTAGAGAAGGCTTTTTGGTTCATTATCATAAATAATTAAAACTAAACTGAGCTTGTCAAAATAAATGAGCACGGTGCATTATATAACACCGTACCTTTGGGATTTCTAATCCTGTTCTGCTGCCTCCTTGCTAATAAATTCACCGAATTCAGTAATCTGGAATAGGTCTTCTGGCCATAAATGCACATTAGCGAGCATAATTAAGGAGAGTAATGATTTTGTTATTGCACATATTCTTAGCGGAGACATCCCTCCAGCTGTTTAATACTGAAACAAAAGCGGTGAGGCTCCCTAAGCTGTGGGGCTAGAGCGGCTCTCGGCTCATTCACATGCCCTGCTGGTCAAATGAATGGATTTCTCTGGGGCATGGAAAGGAAATTCCCCCTTTATTGCAAGGCTCCTACCCTCACTCATGTCTCAAGGTGTGTTATTGTGGCTGGAAAACATTTCTGTCACTAGTCTAGCCAGAAGTTTCATTCTCTGGAGTTCTCTGCCCCAAGATCTTGTTCTTGCCTTTTGGCTACAGAAGATGGAGAAGCCCAGAGACATTGCTCACTAATGACTTGGAAATGTTGAGGTTTATTCCTAGTTCCTCTCTACAGTCACACACAGCCAGGTTTTTCTCCTTGAAGGAGCTTTTTGCCTACATTTTGGTTAAGATCTAGGCACTTCTGATTAAGGAACCAGAGAACAAAGAGGAACAAGTATTTGGTACATAAATAGAAGGAAGGAGAGTAATTCCTTGCTAGGGCAAGTGTCGTTGCGGGACAACATTGTGCAGCTCATAGGAAAAATCAGCTTTAATCCCTCCTGCTTTGTACAAATTTTCTCATGAGCTGGAGTAAGTGTGCAGAAAAGAGCAGAGTCACATCTGTGTCTCCTGTAAAACCAGGGGAGATGGCTCCTTACTTCCCTGGGGCTCAGGAAGAACTGATCCAGGCAGAGCCCTGTCTTTGCTACTCCTCAGCTGCTGGGTAGGTAGCAGATATTTTGACCTGAGCAGATATAAAGACATTTTTCTGGTGAGGGAGGCAGAACCAGGAGTTTCAGCAGACAGACTCAGAAAGCAAATGCCTGGGAAATGCAGGCAGCGAGGCAGGATGAGGCACAGCCATGCCTTCAGACAAAGAGAAAAACTTCCCCGTCGCAACCGCCAAGCCCTCCTACACCCCTGCCCACGCTCTCCTGGCTCGCATCTGCAGATCAGACACTAGTTCTCCCCTCCTCTCCTTTTCCAGGTGTTATTGCCCAGCTCCCAGCCCACCCTTTTCCTTTTCCAGCTGCCTAGTGCTGGGAACATCCTACAGCCTCTTCCCAGCTGCAGTGCTGTCTGTCTGCTGCTGCTTGTGCTAGCCTTCCAAAAACACTTCAGCTCACCTCCCAGTGATATAAAGATGGGTTCTGGAGTATCTTTTATTAACAGCTAGTCTTTTTCCTCACTTCCATCCTTCGGGGAGGGGAACTGCTGCATTTGGAGGCCACATGCAGCAAGGGCACAGCAGGTGGGATACTCCTCCACCAGCAGCTGTGCAGGATTAAAAGCTTCACCCATTAACTTCCACATTTGTACTTGCTGCTGTGCCGGCACTGATCCCCACCCAGACAGAAAGCCACCCCAGAAACGGATGTTTTCTTGGCAGCCGCTCAGACAGAGATCTTTTTAATAAGGCGTCCTGGGCAAAGAGGATCACAGCTGCATTTGCCTATGAATAGTTCTCATGGGAAGTCATTGCTGACCCTTGTCCCCAGGACTGTGTTGTCAGGATGTCCACAGCCCTCCGGGCTTGGCATAATTGCCAACTCTAAGATGATTTCCCTTCCCAGCTCCCAGTTCCCCTCCTTGTGCAGCCAATGTGAGCCTCCCCCCACTGGGACATCCATGTCCCTCTGTGTGCCCCTACACTGCCACTGAGGCTTTCTCTCCAACCTCCACCTGACTCCAGCCTTCCCTGGAGGTCAGTGAGACCTCAGTGCACAGAAGCCATTTACTCCATATTGCTCCTCTGCCCCCCATGGGAGGGGTTTCAACACATGGATCCAATCTCAGCAGCACTCTGCCCTGCACCCGGCTGAGTGTGCTAAGATCTCCAAATGGGCCAGGTCCACCTTGGTCCCACCTAATTGCTCCCAGCTGTGACCAAAAACCAATAGTACGACCTTCAAAGTCCTTCCTAGGCCATGCTTAGGAGGACCAAGTGCTGTGCAGATGTCCCATATTAAAGGGGCATGTCAATGCCAGCCAAAACAGAATGACACCAGTCAGAAGGGACCCTTTCCAAGCATTCTACACCTAACAGAATCTCCGTGAGCCCCAAAATCCCAGAGAGGGGGACCACACTCCATCTGCAGAGCCAACCCTCCATCTGCATCCATACTCCCTTTCCAGCCTCATCTCAGACACATGATTTAGCCTCAGATTAGCTAAGATGTGTAGGTGCTTCATCTCATCCGTGTAGCTGGGAACCACAAACCTCAATCCCCTCCAGGACTTGGCCCTGACCTCCTCGTGGCTGTGGTATGGCTGTGGGAATGGCACTCATCCTACCTGTACCAGTGGGAGCCTCAGCGCCCCAGCAGCAAGGCCTGAGGCCAAATCCTGCAGGGAATGTTGAAAGGCTGATGCAGCTCAACTGTCCTTGGATGGGACACAGAGGGGACTGTGCACACCCTTCCTCCATCCCTGTGGCCTGGGCAGAGCTATCAGTTCCCTGAATGTGGCTTATCTGAGCAAACACAGCTGCCAGCAGAGCTGCCTACATGAAATCAGTTTTCCAATTACCCTTTGAGATTGACATCAACCGTCGCCCAAGTAGACACAACCAGCAACAGGTAATATCACTTATCTCAAAATGGAGGAACAACAGTATTGCCTTGCTACCTCCTTCCCCAAATCATCTCACCTTGGGAGATCAGGTAAAAATAAAGGCCCAGAAGAAGAGTGCACAACCTCCACTGTCTCACAGCAGCGTACAACTGCAGTGATTTATTTTCCCCCCTCGTAATCTTCATTTACTTTCTGGGTAGTTCAGGAAAAGCAGTTGCTGACAAGACCAGGGTAGGATTTCTGTGCAAATCCGGTGACTCAGGAGGGACTTAGTGAGTTTCTGTGAGAGATTAATATTTTTTTAAATCCCCGTAACTATTACTCACGCAGCTCTTTATCATGGTTTGGCGCAATGCTTACGTTGAGCGCAGCTCTGTTTGCGCAGAGGCCCAGGAGAGATGGTTTTCCCCACCTTGAGGACCACCCAACAAAGCCAGTGGTGGCATTTCAAGGGGCAGAGCTCACAGGCAGGTCTCACGGACCTTGTGTCGCTGCATTATGAAGGGCACTGTGGATGATCCCACACCTGCCTTACCATGCCTAGGCCCACGCCGGCAAAGACGAAGACGCTGAGTTTGAGCAGCGTCATCTCTGTGCAGTGGTTAGTGAGTTTTCCAACAACCAAACCCTGGACAACCTGGGAAAGAAACACAGGAGCACCATTAACCCTGATGTATAATCATTTAAACAAACGAGAGCTGCTACAGTGCTGCAAACAAATGAAAGGCAGCAAATGGGTTATTCCATCAGGGTTTGTTTTGAAAAAAAAGGACCTCATTGCCACAGTAAACAGTGGGAAGACATGATCCGTTATTTCAAGCATTTTGCATCCTAGGGAGAGAGCCATCCCATCAGCTGGAAGCCTTTACTCAAGGTGCGTGCCTTAGTTTACCATCACTGCCTCATCACCAGCAGTGACCAAAACTTTTTACAAACTCTTGCAGATACAAATTATTTTTTCTAAGTTGTGACTTTTTGTGAAATACAGTTAATACTAAGGTCTTCATTCTTGGTAAATCCTTCCAAAGAAAAACTCTACCTTTGTATGCAGAGGAGGAAAATGCCTGTACCTTGTCTTGACATTATTTTAAACTATAAATATACAAATTGGGTGATTCATAATTTTTAGGCATGAAACAAGTACGGTGGAGATGCTAATACCCAGTCCCAGCAGTACATGCAGATGTAAGGGGTGGGGAACTGGTTTTACAGATTTTAAATAAAAACTGGGGGAGAGGGGGAGGGAAGGAGGAGCAAAAAATTTAAATCCCAGGAATTATTTGACTTTTCCAGCACTTTGCAGAGCAAATTCCCTCTTTTATTTCTCTGTTCAGCATCTCTCATACTTCAGGTGAGATCACAGTGAAAATAAACCTTGACTGACTGAAAGTCAGGGGAGGGACAGATAGGAATCTACTGAGTTTTCCCTGCCTTGAAAGGGTTTCTATGATCCAAATGAAAACCCCACCAACTTGAAAAGAAGAGCTCTAGTTCAAAATGCTCTGTTTGGTGGGATGGATTTTTTCCATGGCAGTCCATCCTGCAGAAAACTTCTGTGGTCTGCTTGGACCAGGAATGACTCCATGCCACGCTCAACCTTGCTGTAGTAGTCCTAAGGCTGAAACCCAAATTCAGCTGGAAGGAAATGAGTGCAAATTAAATGAGGAAGTAAGTTATTAGTAAGAAAGGAAATGTCAATTTATAACAAGCAGTCCAGAAAAATCAATTTAATTACTAAAACAAACAAACAAAAAAACAAACTAAAAAGTGAATAGTAGTAAAAATAAAGTTGACATAAAGAACAATAGCTACAAATGAATATATTTCCAACAAGCTACAACTTCATGGAAAACCATCAAAATTTAACCCTTCACTTTGCTTCAGAGCACAAAGGATTTCTGACACAAGGGCACATCACAACAATCCGGCGTTTTGGCTCCTGGGAAATGTTCTTCCTGCCTCCTTTTTGTCCTTGTCTCTGCCTTTGACCAGGGCTTGAGAGCTTGGCTCACGTGTGCCCAGATGCCATGTGACAGTGGCACAGGTCCCGTGTGTGTTTCCTGGGTCGTGTCACTTGCCAAGCAGCCTCTGGGACAGTGGCTGAGCTGCTGTGGCGCAATGCTTGAACAAGGCATGGGGTGACCTGAGTCATCCTGACTGAAAGCCCTGCCATGGACACGAGAGGAGGCTGATACTGGCCCCAGCAGCTCCTACTTGGGGGGTAGGTGGAGAAGTCACTGAGTGACGCTTCATTAAGCTGAGTGCTCCAAAAATCGTCATTAGCTTTTTGCAACTTTCCAGTCCCTCCTACAGGCTCGCCCCAGCTGGGGCTCTGCTGAGTCACATGGGATGGGGGCTGAGCCTCGTTGCAGGGCATGGATTGACTCAGCAGTGGCATCACCCGAACCCCAGTTTGGCTCAACTCAACCACTGGAGGAAAGGAAATGTTTCCTAATTTGCCCAGGCTTGAATGGCATATTTAACTGGGATACACCGTACAGGCACAGCCTCATCCCTGCCCTTCCCTGAGTCATTGGGATATATCATCAGCAACTTCCCAGAGCAGCCTGGTCTGATGGCCTTGGGAGTGGTGTACCCAAAAATGTCTCCATCACTACATATGAGCACCTAAGCACAGGCAACAAGCACTGCTGCAGCAAAGCCAGGCACTGAGCAGGAGGACCTGACAATGTGCGGGCCCCGTGCTGTCCCCAGAGTGAGCAGAGCAGAGGGGTGGTCCTTGTGCCAATGCTGGCATTCCACATGGGCTTTCCCATCACTTGGGCTGTGGCAATATAAGCACAAGGTAAAACATCACTGCTGAATCAACCAACTTGGCAATGGGACTATTTCCAGGGGCAAGCATGAGCCCGAGTCACCTGTTTTCCCTTTGGGGCTGTGCAGCAATCCCTGGGTTACACACACTGCAGCCTCCCCCATAGGTTATCTGGACTGCCTGCCTCCCTCCCCAGTACAGTTGTTGCTGATCCATCCATTAGCCCAAGTAGGCAAGGCCCACGATCTTGATTTTGGATACAGAGCCTTGATTTAAGTGCTGGATAATATTTCCAATCACAAGGAGCTCTGACCTCACTTTCCAGTCTGAATTTAGACCTGAAAACCCATTACTTCCAGCCTGCAATATTCCCTGTCTGCAGAGCCCTTGGATTGGCATGAGCAGCAGCTGCCTGCACAGGCACATCTGGGAAGGTGAAAGTGAAAGGTGGTTCATGTGCACTCTCCCATGTAAGATTTTGGACATGTGTTGCCATTACCAGGAGGTAGCAGGGATATCCCAGGTGACTTAGCCATAACTGCTCCCATGGATAAGCTCTGGTGGCTGACAAAGCAGCAATGGGATTTATCCTTATTTTCATTGCCGTTGGTGAGTTCTGGGCTTTTCCCTTGCACATAAACTCCCCTAAGATCAACTGAGATGGGCCTTCCCCTCCTGTGTTTCATTTTGCCTAGATGGTGCTTGCCTTTGTAACCTGACCTCCTTTGAAGTCGGGGAAGAGCCAGTGTACCTGGCTGGAATGCCTTCTGTCATCAATAAACAAAAGAGAGAGGAAATTGTTTGCAAGTGAAATAACAGGCACTGCCTGTGGCTGTGTACACATGTCACAGGAAAAACCAACTCATCTTTTTTTTCCTCCCCCCTCTCCTTCTTTAAAGGCAAATAAGTCTCCCAATAAATGCATAAGACCAGCCAAATCTTTCCTTAGCATTATGCTGGATTCATCAAACTGGGGATTTGTTAGACTAATTCAGCGAATCACATAGAAAAATACTCTCTGCTTCTATCACTGTATTTGGTTTCTGGGAAGGCAGCAGCTCCCACTTGCTCAAAAGAGCCAATTACCCATTTTATTGTTAACCTCTAACAAATTTCAGCAATCCCTTTCAGGATGGAAGAGATTGTTATTCTTTGAAGGTTTAAGGTGCTAGTTTTTGGAAGGCTTTTGAAGCAGTAGCCTTGCTGCATGGAGCCCCAGCTGAGGACTGGAACTGGCAAGTAGCTGACCTCACCAGTGGAGGTTAGAGGAGTTATGCAGATGCTCAGCTGGTCCTCCGTGCTCAGAGACATGGGACTTTTTCTAAAGATTCTTCCATCAGCACCAATTGAAAGCTTGACAGAGCCCAGCAACAAAAGAAGTTCCTTTTCACCCAACAGCCTGGAAATGAACAGATATGAGAAGGTCGGAAAGGCAGGTGCAGCAGGCCAGATAAGCTGGTGCAGCCTAGTAGAGAAGATGCAGGGCCCCATCCCTAGTGCAGATAGCATGATTCACATCAGAAGCAGCCTCCCACGCCCTGGACCTGTATCTCTCCCCTTTGAAATTGTGCCTGGCTGGCAGTTCCCAGGGCGAGCGCAGCGCTGGCTGGGGTGGGACGCGGGTGGGCACCAGCTGGGGCACACCACAGCGGTCAAGCAAATCACGAGGCTTTTCTGCACAGGGTTAAGGTGGTACAAAGCCCTGGGCGGGGCAAAAGGGAGCTGTTTTACTGACACGGTGATGCCAGAAATCATTTGAGAAGTAGCTCAGGTCTTATAGAGGAGCAGGAGGGTGGTGGGACTGGAAGGAGGGCTGACGGTGAGGACCAAACTGCTGAAGGCAGCACTTTGCCAAACAGGGGGAAGAGGCTGGTGTGTTTTGTGAAAGCCTAATTGCTTTCTTTCCCCCTCCAGCCCGCCCCCCCTCCACAGATATAAATCCTTCAAAGCAAGGAAACTGGAGAACTTTCTGTTTGTTTTTGCAAGGTCCTTTCAGCAAGTGGGTTTTCCCCCTAGGCATACCTGGCTGTAATTAAATCCCTGGCTCTTTAATCATCTCTTTTGCTGTGCAGGGAAAAAAAAAAAGTGAGAGGGACAGACTGGTGATAAGATGATATGCAATGTAAATCTCTCCTCCAGGAATCTCTCTCATCTTTTCAGGATCACTCCGTACCAACTTGTCCCTCCAGAAGCTGCATGGCTAGAGGTGGGGTTTGTCTAACAATACAGATTTAAATGCAGTAAATAGAACAGATGTCTTATGATTTCTTGATCCTCAGGGGTATAAATATCTACCCCTTTGTCCCACCCAGAGTTTTGTTTGGTGCATTTTGCTTTGGGTTTTTATTGAGAAAAAGTTCTTAAAGGAAATCTTCCCCCACCCTCTCCAGTGGTTTGAAATCTAAGCATCAGATGTGACTTCAGATATCAGCCAGGTACTCAAGGTATTTCACTTGCCTAATCCTCCAGCAGTACTTTCCAAGTCACATACTACACCTAGAAGTTCTCCATGCTGTTGTGCTTGCAACTCCAAAAAAACCCACAACCTGGTGCCTAGGCCCATTTCTGCCCATTATGCAAAATTAAATTATTTTAAACCATTATGAAATTAATTATTATCTGGAGGGAGATTGAACAGCATTTCACACTCCCAGGCATTCACTATGAGGGAAATTTCACTTGCATGGCTTCTGAGATGAGAGGACTCTGTAAGTCCAGCCCTAGAGGACAGAGGGATTGTGTCCCTGACAGGCTCTCATACGGCTTGCCTGAAGACCTACAAGTGATCAGATAAAGATGCTTCAAATACATCATGAGCAAGAGAATCTCTGCAATGCAAGCTGCCTGGCACAGAGGTACCTCTCCTGCTGTCAGCCTTCCCCTCCTCATTTCATTATCTCCCACACGACTTCTACTCTGCAACTTAGGCTGGCACAGTCCCAGTTCATCAGACGGCCTCACGCTATCAGGGTGCTTCGAGCATCACTGCAGAGACCCGGATGGCTTGAATTATTACCCCCACTTGCTATTTTGATTTCCCCATCAGTCCACTCCAGCCTCAGTCACATTCCATTTTCTAAGCAACAACTTTGTTTCCTCATCAGACAGTTCTTCGTCTCGATGCTGTGACACCACCTTCCCACGTCCTTCTCTGACCTTGTCTGGCTCTGTCCTGACCCAGAAGTTATCCCCTGTTCCCAGCCTTCCTACCCTCACTGTGCCTAAGCCTGCCCCATAGTTTCCCATATTCTCTGTTATTAGATGATGCTCTTTGCCTAACCACAAAAAGTAAATTGGCACTGGTTTCATCCAGAGAGCCAGGAAGCCCTCATTCCCTGTGGACAGTCCCTATGGAATTTGATGGGAATGTTTATAACGTGTATCAGCAGATGTATTATTTTGGGCAACTCAA
This sequence comes from Manacus vitellinus, assembly GCF_001715985.3. Lineage (NCBI taxonomy): Eukaryota > Metazoa > Chordata > Aves > Passeriformes > Pipridae > Manacus > Manacus vitellinus. The sequence goes on along the minus strand of NW_021940291.1, from coordinate 1,982,585 downwards.
GTCTCTGCAAGACAGGCTGGGAGCAGCAGCAAGGCAACCTATGTCCCTCCATGCAGGGGGACAAGTTGCAGCAAGGAGATGAACCACAGTGCCAGGGTGAAGGGTGACTGTGCTGTGGGCAGCCAATTTGGTGAAGGAAAAAGGGTGCTGAGAACGGCCCATGCCATGAGCAGTAGTCATTGGTGTTACATGGATGGTGTGGTGGGGACAAAACCCATCACCAGTGCCAGCTTGAGCTGCTAGCAAGTGCCATGATCCGTTCCCACATGGACAGAGCTGATGCTCAGAGAGGGAGGCACCATGAGAGTTGCTCTGGAGAGTGGTCAGCCAAAACACACAAGGCTCCTGGGCTTCAAACCAGCCCCAAATCTGCCTTCTAAGCCTGCAGGGATCCTCTCAGGCTGGGCATGGGACACTCCCCTTCCCCTAGATTTTGGGGTCCTGCATGGACATAAAGCAACAAGATGGGACCAAGCATGATGAGGTGAGGCTGAGGAGCTCCGGATGGGATCCCTCAGGTGATGCCTGAATGAGCAGTGGGGCTAACTACCATCCTCTACCTGGAAAGGAGCAAACACCTCACCTCCTGCAGGGTTCATGTTTCTGTGCCGATCTCCCCAAGCAAAGAGCTGTTTGACATACTGATGATGAAGAACTTGAGTTGCCCACTTAAAATTAGGTGGACTGTCCCAAAGCCACTCCAAATCTCCTCTCTACGTACTCTGCTGCTGGCTTTCATGAGAGGAACAAGGAGAGACAGATGCTTACAGTGCATTGGCCACTTCTTACCACGGCAGGTTAAATGAGGCTGAGAAGCTGAAAACCTAGATTAAGCAATTGGAGCATAATATCCTTGGGGTGGGAGAGGAAAGCAGGCAGACACCATCACTATTTGAGTCATCCCGGGATTGCTGATCGGGCTGGGAAAGGGAGCTGCAACATCACATTCTGTGCAAGAAGAATATGTTTGTTTTGAGAATATTTGATTTAAAAACCAGAAACTACAATAACACAAAGAAATAATACTATAAAAATTGCCAGGATTTGGCAGACCAGACAGTGCTTTTGTCAGTGTATGACTTTCAGGGAAAAGCTGAATAAAGGTCTCAGAGAAGACTTGCTGTGCTGTTCCCTGTGCATCTCTGAAGCCACTTGGTGCATGTAGTATGTGCTGGGAGCAGGCAAGACCCTGGGACACAGTGCTGGTTGTATCAGCTGGCTGTGCTGTGCAGCTGCCCAGGCACTGTGTTCAGTGCCTGCAGGGAGATTTAAAATAAACAGGACATGGATGGATACTTATTTTCCCCTTCATTTCTGTGACATCCCCTTCTATCTGTGAAAGTCCTATCCATTTTCAAGTCCAGGGAGAGATGCAAATGTGGGGACATGTTTTCTCTAACAGGAGGGCTCAGAGCAAGTCCAAGAGGATGGAAAAATCCTCAGTATGTTTAACAGAAAGGCAAACTAAGGAATAAGAAATCAAAGCTGAGGATTTGGTTGATGAAATTCATTGAAAATTACATTATATTCCTTATGAATAAAGCTGTAATTTACTCAGTGAAGTGGGGAAGCCAGTCAGCAGATATTAATCATCGTTCACCTATCCAGACTGGTGGAATTTACTTGCACCTTAATCTGCATTTATATCTCAGCAGTATCAATTCACTGTTACAGCAGAAACAAATGCATCTGAAATGCCAGCTTAGGGAACAGAAAGGCACACAAGCAGATCTGGGGCTCAGCAGGACAGAGCTGGCACACATTCTACTCCCTGCATATGCCTTCCACTGGAGAAACCCCAACAGAAAATAGCCATAAAACATTAACCAAGTCACTATCTGTGAGAGATATCTTTGGGTGGTTCTAGCCAGAGACCTGGAAGTAAAGACACAAAATCTAATGTTTTACAGTAATTTAAAAGCCGGATAGTGAGAGTCTAATTTGGTCCAGTTGAGGATCTTGTTGCACTTAAACCAGAGCAGAGTTTGAAACTGCCAGTGATAAAGTGGAAAGAAGAAACAACAAAGCAGAAAGCAGTGCTTTGGAACCTCCCAGGCGAGATGTCTTTGCTGCCACCAAGAATCAGGTGTCCTGGCCCTTTAAAAAAAAGTAAGGCATTATCCTCTTTCATTTTTGGTGTTCTGACAGCAAACTTCAATGCACGAACATGAAGAAGAGAAGTTTGTACCCTATGACCACTTCACTCCTATATTTCTGATGTCCAGTGTCATGCCCTATATGAATAGCAACATGGATAGAAACTACATGGATAGATGAAAGCAAACTGCCTGATAAAAGCCAGTTTCTGTGTCAAATGTCCCAAGGCAAAGACTCTCCAGCAAAGTAGATACTGCATCTGAGCCTGCAGGCCACTGCTGGGTTAGATCTAGACTGTGGCAATAGGCATGATTGGCCTCTGTGGGATGAAACTCTATGACTATGGGAAGGGTCAGGTCCCTGGTTAGCACCGACATCTGATTATCCATTAGGAAGCAGAGTGGATGCTGTAATTCCTGTATCTTCCAGGGTTGTGTCTCTATGTGGGGTGCACCAGCACGGCAGTGGAGGTAACTTTATCTACAGTAGTTTCAACCAAACTAACCTGGGAAACAATAGCAGTGAAGACAGATAGATATTCCAGACACAACAGCAGTGTCCTGAAGACAGATATCTTGGACCTAACAGCAGCATCCAAGCCCAGCATCTAGCAACACTAAGCCACTCCTGTAAAAACACTATTGCCGCCCACATTACCCAACTCGAAACAAGCACACCACGGTCGTGCTGCAATCCCAAATTTTATTTCAGTGTAGACACATGTAACAGGGATTTAACTCACATATCTAAGTTAAAAGCACAATTGTGGGGAGTCCCTTTACATTCAAATGGGGAAGAAGATTGGCCCTTCTAAAACTTGAGCGATTCCTGCAGATGCTGGTCTAGGAGGCAGCATACAAAAACTAATGTAGGGAAAGCCTCTGTAAGCAGTGGAGTTTGGGTCAGAAGTTTGCTTTGGAAAGCAGTTGCAGCTTTCATGCTGCAGACCAGCAAACTGGTCTTCTTTACAATAAGACTGAAAGGGAGAGTGCATCCAGCTTGTTGGAGATGTTGAGCTCACAGGACCAAGAGACAGCTAGTCCAAAGTCATCCCCACAGACCTGACATGGCCAAGGCACCATCTCCTCAGCTCCAGCCAGTTTACTCTGCAGAATCCACTTGCTGATGTACAGTCACGTTCATCATCTGCTCTACCAAGATGCCCAGATTTGGTGAGATCAGAGCAGAGCCCAGGTGACTGGCAACACCATGCCACATCCAAATCACAAGGGAAGGAACTAAAGCTGTCATTTCCCAGATGAGAAGCTCCTCCAGATCCCACAGGAACTCTGTGGCAATGCCCAGGAAATGAAGGAGGATTTAATAACAAGACCACCCTCCTTCAGGGTATTGCTTAACTTGCATTCCTACCTCGAGGCTTGCTTATAATCATCTGCTGCTCTTTCTGCAAAATTATTAGCCTCTTCCTCCAGAAGGAACACTCTGTTATAATGAATACCGTATTTTTTCAGCCCTGCTACTGCCTAATTCAGCTGACTTTTCCCTTTTACCCATTTTGGTAGTCTCTTAACCATGTAACCATGTTCCATTGCCCACCTTTTTTTTTTCTTCTTTCTTTTCTTTTTCCTTTTTTTTTTTTTTTTTTGAAAGTACAAGCTTGCTGTGCTTGTTTCCACACAGCAGAAACAAGTTCTTCCTCTACACTGAAGGGATCTGTGAAAACACTGGTAAGATCATGTACTTGCATAAATGTACAGGGTGCTACTACGTAAATGTAAATCTGCTAACCTGCACCAGGAAAAACCCCAGCCAAAGTGGTTTAGGTTCAATGTAAGTTTTTTTACAAAAAACAGGACATATCAGTCTGAGGAAATTTTAGCTCCACAGCTTAAAGATCCACAAAGAGAGACAAGGGAAAGAAAGCTTTCAGGACACTCTTTCCTCCAATTTCTTCCCATTTCAAGGAACAGAATAAATTTGGAAAACCTTCTATTTTTGAAGCCAAATACTGTATGGCAGAGCTAGGATTTGCCTGTCAATATTGCACCTGGATTTGGAAGGGAATGTGTCAAAAAGGTAGAAAATTAGATAGCAGTGTGGTTAATTTGTCTAAGAGAGGGACTTGCACTTCACTTACCATTTGAAGGACACCAAAATATGACATCAGGTATCCAGACTCCACTGCTTCCAAGCCAAAGAAATCCATAGAGATGATGGAAAACATAATCATGAACAAACCTATAAGGAGGGTTAATGTAAAGGATACATCAGTGTACTTGTATTGCATATAGTGGCCCAGATCCTGCTCTCAGTCACCCCCAGTATGAGCCAGGAGCTCTCCCTGGGGTTGCCGGCACTGGATATAAACATGAGCAGAATCCTATTCAAAGTCATTGTAGTAATTTAATCTTCAAGTATTAACTTTTTTATCCCCCTTACTTTCATCTTTAAATAATGTGACTATGTAGGCTGAAGTTTCAGCTGTTTATTATAAACTTGTAAATATTTGTATCACCGAAGCCAAATTAACCATTAAGACAGCAAGAAAACATTTGTTTTCTTGTTCAGACAAGACTGTAACCATAAAAATAATCTGATTGGATTCCTCTCCCCTTTTGCCTGACTTCAGATTTTCACCATGGGGAACAACCCAGTGACATCACCCAAGATGCAGCGATTTCACTGCACACCTCAGCAATGATGTCGGTGGCACGTGATAAATTTCTTGTGTGGACCAATAGTGGTGTCCACACAAGCAGTCAGGAAAGTAGAGACAGAAACAGCACGGGCTGAGTCTGCTTTTCGATTGAGGCAATTTCTGAAAGTGTAACGGAAAATGCCCACTCAGTCTCAAATGAAAATACGACAGTGCCAAACACACACAGCTACAGACGTGCTTACACATGCTCCCGTCCTACACAAAGAGCCATCAAATTAAAGACATTATGGCAAAACATTGTGCTCCAAGCGTGGTATGGGGTAGGAGTCTGCTGCTTCCCCTACTGTCTTGGGCACCTCAGAAAGACCAAGATAGTAAGAAATTGGGGTTCTCTGTGTGTCAACAACCCCACAACATGCCTGTGAGAGACCACTGATCCTTTTGGGAACAGAGAAGAGAGTAGATGACCCTTAGAGGTCCTGCCTTTTCTTGTAGGATCCTCTGAGTTACAAAGACTGGGTGAAAAGGGAGCTGTGGTCCTCTTCTTCCTGGAAAAACAGGAGTCCAGGAGGCAGTATGTGAGGACTAAGAAAATAGCTGGTGGCCTGGCAAAGTGAGTCACTAACATGGGAAGGATTTGCAGACTTTTCCTGGAAGGATGAAGAGAGTGATCCCAAATTGCTGGTTAAAATGCTGAGGAGGACTTAGTCCCTTAACAAACGAACATCCAGCAGCCAAACTGCATCACTACCAGTGGAGCACCTGCAGCAACAAGGACCTCCCTCCAAGCACCCCAAGCCTTTGCCTCGAGGCAGCACCACCCTCCCAGCCCAGGACTTGCCACAAAGCCTTTCTGAACCCCACCAGAGACACGTCTTCCCCCCTTAATGGAAGTAGCTGCTCCAGCTGTCTCAATGGCATTGGGGGAGAGGGATGGGGGGCACGAAGGGCATCCTGCTCTGCTGCTCTACAGATATTTGGAGAAGGTGCCAGGGAGCTGAAGCTCATGAAGATCTATGGCTTCGCCACACCCCTTCATGGAGAGCACCCCATCCTTATCCAGTTACTTTGAAATCGCTCTCAGCTCAAGCCAGCTTAAGGTAACATGCAAATAGCAGTATTTACTCACAACACCCAAATCAGGCAACAGGGTTGCACAAGTTTATAAAAGGCACACGTGAAGAAATGAAAGAAAAACCACACTTGGTTTCACTTGTAGGAAGATCAGATTGAAGCAGGCCCTTCATCCTGCTACCCCACTGCAAGTACTACCTAGGAGGGGCTCGTCCTTCCTACATACCTGGCGCTTCTTCCTGGTACCACATGCCAGCTTCTACAGCTCCTCTCCCCTTTGAAGTCCCTCATCAAGTTAAGGCAGATTTGGATCATCCTCCTCCAAAGAAGCCTCCAAACAAGGGAATAGACTGTGCTCTTTAATTAGCATTATACATTGCACGGCTCCCCTGGAGAGGCAAAGGTCTTTTTTTGTATCTGTTTCTGCATGGTCTCCTAAAGCCACGTGGAGAAGGGAGACCTGCTTGCCCCCTTTTGTTCAGCAGCTAAGGGGATCTTTTCAACTGGAAACACATTTCTTGGTAAAACCCACAAGGGGAGCCCCAAATTGAACTAGAAAAAGGTTTTATGCTCATTGGAACAAGCATTTCTTGCAAAGATCTCAGCAGGTTCCCATGTGGGTAGGCTACAGGTCAGCTGATTGCAGCCACCTGAGTAATGATAAGCCTCAATTCACACTGCGAGGCTCAACATGAAAAAAAAAATGGAAAATGGCAAAAAATATCCTCAGAAACCTCACCCTTTTTGAGTGGGTCTAAACAAGGGGTGAACTCCTTAGAAAAAAACCTGGCACCAGTGGGTTGAATAACAAGGATTATGCAGCAGAAGGCAGGGAAATTGTTTATGAGATGCAGTAATGAGAGGAAAAGCACCAAGGAAAAACAGGAGTGCAAACTGTATTAAAAAAAAAAAAAAAAAAAAGATGTGACATGTCTAAAAGCAGCCTGTGGCTTTGGAGGGCCAGCTTAGCAATCCTCACTGCAAGATGGTATGAGTAGGCAAGCACAGCCTCTGCGGGACCATTGGCCCTCCTACGCTGGACTGAAAACGTGATGGGAGGCAGAGCCGTAGGGCTCACTGCAAAATCCTGTTCCACACGTGGAAGAAAATCCTTTTAAAAATGGGATGCAGGTGCTAAACCTATGCAATTGTGTTGAAACCAGATTTTCCAGAGGCATCAGACAGCCAAAGATTCATACAAGCAGGTATTTTATCAGTATTTTCGAGGCCCTGGAGATTTCTGGTCAGTAAGAGGTACGTTCGAGATTTTTATTCTCTTGTTTTTCTTTCTGTCTCTTATCTACCACAATGAAATGAGGCTGTCTTTTCCCAGGTCAGTTGAGAAGGTAATTCGGCCGTGTTGGAGACGTCTGCTGCCTGTCAAATCCCTGGCAGCTGCCCTCCTGCAAGAGGCAGAGAACCCAGATCTGCTTTTATGCAACACAGGGAGGAGGTTCCCAGCCCTGCAGCCCTCCTGGGGAGGGTCTTTCGGTCTCAAACAAGCTAATTTTAGACAACAATGAGATCCATAAGGAACAAAAGATTTTCTTTGGTGTATATCACAAACTTGTTTACAAAGCAAATAGAGAGCGGTCTGTAATTTGGGCAATTAATTAATTATACAGTTGCAGCCTGGAGATGAAAGGTAAATGAGCTCATGAGAAGCTCAGCCTCTAGCTGTGAGCCTCAGAGAATTAAGTGATGGCCAGTTCCCCTTTCAGCTGCCATCAGTTGTTCAGTCACCTGAAGTGAAGAGATACCTGCAAAGAGAAGTCACTAGGATTTTAATCACTTTTCACTGTAGTGCAAGCAGTGCCTGAAGTGAACCCGTTCCTCTCCTTACGGAAATACTCCAAGCCATGCATTGACAGACTATTAGCCTGCCTTAAATCTCAGCTTTGCTGTCTCCATCCTCTTTGTCTAGAAATTGCCTTGCAGTTTTCAGCAGGAGATGTTTATTTTGCCTGGGTGAGCATTTTTGCTTTGCACGGGAAAAGAAGAATGGATTCTCCAACAGGCAGGAATTGGCATTTCAGTAGGAATGACTAAAGCAAAGTGTATCTCACCTGGCCTCTGGAAAAAGGAGAGCACGCAGGAAATTACTGCACAGATCTCATATGGATGTGGTCTCAGGCATTTTTAAACAGAGAAATGAATGCTACTTTAAGATGAGAAATGAGTTAGAATCAGCAAAGAAAACCTCCCTTAAAACATCTGTCTCATTCTATGAAATGCTGTAATTTTATACACCTTTTAGAATACAGTTTTAGAAGTTTAGCTTCTTAAGAACCAAAAAAATTGCACTATTAGGGCAAGCCAGCAGTACATTGAGATTGTGTCCTGTCTGCAGTGGCAGGAGTAGGACCAACTGGCATAACTGATCTCAGCAGTGCCAACTACACACAAACAGGGAAAAAAAAAAATCAGAAATCCTTTACTTCCCTGTGTATTATTCTACAACTCCAGTTGGACTTGTTCCCCCAGTGACACAGCAAGGAATAACAGATGAGCCTGACCAAGCCCAGAAATGCTACCCCCTTCTGATTCAGTCACACTCCACAGCCAAATCTACTTTCATTTGTAAACTGAATTTACTGTTTACAAATTAGAATTTTATTTGTAAATCATGTTTCTTATTATTTAAACGTCACGGGCTTCTCCAGACAAAAACAAATTGGAAAAAAAAATGCAGAGTCTAAAAGCTAAGGTGCCTTAATTCCTCTCTTAAGATCCCTGTTTGGAAGGGAAGTGCCTTGGTTTGTTCAGATGCATGATGTATATGTGTTTTGATGTGCACAAAATTCAATTCTTGAAATCATCATCAAGAGAAACTGCACTTTGTGTTTGACTGGGAAAGGAGCCATGAAGATTTTCTGTGTGGAAGGGCAGAGAACATCACCTTGTCCTTACACACCACTAACAAAGCTGACATGTTAACTTGTTTCTGGTCAAGTATGGGGAGAAAGAAGTTAGAGGGCAGGCAAAAATGAAGATTATTAAATGTGGCCAAGGATATGTAGTCGGGCAAATTGGGAGATACGGACCATGCCAGTACAGCAACTTCAAAGGAAGCAGGGAAACAGGCAGGTTTGGGAAGGGTTTGAGTATCAGCCAGTTCCTACTATGACACAAAAAACTGAGCAGAACATATAAGGAAGAGAAGAACAAGCACCACCATCATGCACAAGGGAAGAAATACACTGTGGTTCTCCTGTGTGCAGCCTGATCCTCTCATCCACCAACAGTTTTTTAGTTGTTGGGAAAATGGTTAGGACACATATACACCTTAAAATCACTAAGTAAAATCAGGAAGGACCTCAGTGTTTCCAGGAGAGGACGAACGATTTCCTTCTGCTCTAAAGAAATTGCAGCCTAAATAGAAATGACAGGCAAGAGAAAAAAATGTTTACAGCCAGGGGGATGGAGTAGAGAAATTAAATGATTTGCCAAATGTCACAGATGCCTATGACAAGTAATCTGTTTTACATTAAGTCTCAGGGTTCTGACCCTTTGTAGCTGAGACCATCTGAAAGCATCCAACATCAAGTTAGGACCTGAATCCTCACTGCTCTATGATCAAATGCAATGTGCTCTCAGCAACTTGAGACAAGCCTGGTCTACACTGTATATCATCTTATTTTAAATACATCAGCAATCACGGGTAATGGGGGAGATTTACCTATGGGAAGCCCAGCCAAGACCTTGACTATAAAAACTTCCATGACTCCTGGAAACTTCATCAGACGTAGGATTTCTCTGATGCTAAACAAGCTGCCAGACTGTGATGTACCTACAGAAGATGACATATTGATTAATACTCTATTTATACAGGTTGAGGGTAGAAAGTAAGAAACTCTGAAACTATCTGCTCAGGTTCACCACCCCCTTTCCCAAAAGGCACTTTTGTCTCTGCTGCACCAGCTTTCTGCTGATGGCAGGAGGTTGGGAGCTGGTGCCAGGTCTGCATGCAGAGGAACCCAGTGAGACAGTGGGATTGCCTCCCATGCCAGACCAGACTAATCCCCAGCAAGGGATCCACATTTACCTTTTCTGAGATACATATCAAGCACTGGGTTGGAATACTGCAATTCTACATGGCAGAGTGATCGACACATAGGAAATAATACTCTACCATAAGCAGAATTTAGGCATTAAAGTGTCAGCATTTCAAGGTCAGGACCTTTTTGCCCTTAAACGCAACTCTAAGGTACTTCAGCAGTTCTTGCAGCATGTCAATCCCCTGTCCTTACTCATGTACTTTTTATCAGAAACACTAAATACTCACTGTGCTCTGTCACATGCTGGTTTAACTTTGGTTTAGTCTGCGAAGGGATCCAAACCACTGCTATCAGGGTATTGATGAGACTTCCCACCAGCCCAACATATGCAGGAACAAAAATGCTGCAAACAGAAAAAAAATACAGGGAACTGGATAAATATCATAAACAAGACATTTATAACTCCCTCTTGCAAAGTCTTGGGCACTTGGGTGAGAACAATCCTCTCACAGTTGCAATACTATAAAAGAGCTCATATCCCCTCATAGAGGGTTTAGATATGACCACAATTTGAAGTTTTACCAGAAGATGGCTATTGCTATCAAGATAGTTTATCGTTTTTATTATTAATAGAGTATAATACAATGTTTTAAATCTGCAATTGTCAGGGGAAAAGAGCTCTTCTTGGTTTAATGAAGCTTAGAAATCTTCCCACAGACAGCACAGCATCTGCTTATTAGAATCCTTCTAATCCCCATCTAATCACCAACTTCATTCATCTAAGTATCATCTCACCCCTTGAAATTTCTCAGTGAAATCAAATGAAGTTAAGGAAAGCAAAGAAAGTACTCAAGATGATTAAGGATGGTAGAAAACAGCCTACAGCCAGAACTAAACCCACCAGAGATACACTACCACTTGAAAAGGAGACATTAAAAATAACAAACATGATTTACAAAACCTTCTGAGAAGGTAATCAGCACTTTGACTGATGCACTTCCTTTTCTCCAAAGGTGCCCAAAACCAAATCAACACCCCTCCAACTGCCCATCTGAGCCTCAAACAATGAATCTTTAACAGAAGTGGGGGCCACATCCTTAGAATGTAGACAAAGTGAACAGCAATTATTAACTACAATTGTACAATGATAAGAAGAAACAATTACAACTTATCTAAAAAAAAACAAGCACAGACATGAAAAAATCAATAGAGTCAGTAATTAGTCCTCAGTTATTGCTGTCCTCTTAAAAGGGAAGGTTAGGAAATCACTCCTCCTAGTCTTTAAGGGTATATGGGAAGATTTCACATTCTAAAGGGCTTTAACTCTGACAAACACAGATAGAGCAAAGTCCAGGGCTGGAAGACTGAAACTAAGAGAAGTCAAGCTGAAAACAAAGGGAGAAGTATGTTTTAACAATGAGAGCAATTATCCACTAAACTAGTTCATTAAAAGTCTCCCCTGCCATAGGAACCGAGTTATTTGAAGGGTTTTCTAAAACATGTGCTTAAAACCTACCACAGAAAGCAGGTTTGGGGTGGGAATGTCCAGCAGAAATAGCAAAGGCTGGCGTCACAGAGGGCACAAGACTAGGAGACCATCATGGTGCCTTGGAGGCATCAAAATTTAAGCACTTTGGACTTCAGCAAAGTAATGCCTAGATTTCACCAGAGAAAGCTTTGGGATGTGTGGGTCTGTGCAGACTCAAAGTGACTGTGCCATCCCTGCATTCCCAGCAACCTGTGTTGCAAAAATAAGATGTAAAAGCAAGCTATGAGCCACCAACTGATGCTCCCTGTGAGCCTGCTGATGAAGGACTGCTTATTGCCTGAATTTTTACTGCTGATTTTCTTGTCAGTCCATGGTGTGTGGTTTTCATGGAATAACCAGCAGCACTAATTGTAAATGCCTCAAGTTTCCTCTGTGCTAGAAAAAGGTGTGGTCTGAATAATTTCTGGAGTATTATTTAAGTCACAGAGCAAGACAGTTGAGGATTGAAATGCAAACAAGCAAGAAAAGCATCAAAGAGAAAATACATATATATACACACACATACACACACACACACACACATTCCTACTAATAGCAACGACAAACATCCCAGCTGAATATTTTGATTCTCATTAATTATTATTAATAACAACAAAGTCAGATAGTATCTTTCTGCAAATGGACTTAGTGCAGTAATTTAGACCTGCTGCCTTCCATCCTCCAAGCTGTTCCACTAATTAACTCAGACCACAAAATTAGTCATTTACTGGATCATTACTTTTTATTTTTAGTGCAGCAGATTGCCACTTTCTAATTTAAAATTATCTGCCAAACAGTTCCCAAGTGACTGAAATCAAATTTGTGGACACAGATTTTCACCCAAGAAATCCAGAATTTGTACTTTATATTGGAAAAAAAAAGTAAATTTACTAACAAAATAAAAAGGATAAAATAACCAAAATAAGTAACTGCAGCTGGTTAAATGTTTGGTGGTTTTCTGCTTTGTGCGTTTTTATTTTTGAGGTTCTGTATTTCAAGCTTTCATTCTGATATTGAAAAAACACATCACAAAACCTTTCATTGGACAGAAAAACTTCCTTTCTGGTCCTTTTTTTTTCCCTGGGGTTGTCCAGAATCCCACATACCAGTGTAAGTATGTTTTACTCTTCTCATCCAAGAACAATTACAGCAATCAATGAGGGAAGGATCCCCCTGTAAAACGAGTAACAAATGATGCAGTATTTCACTGCAAGCATATGCCAATTTGTTGCTGTGAAAGGGAAAGAAGAACCTTGACAGTTTATGTATTTGGGAAAACTTGGGCTTGATGTAATGGATTTGTGGAATTTTTTACATCTGGTCACTGAAGTCAGAGAAATCCAGTAAGATGTGGAGCTCAAAACTCTGTTTTCCAGACAAACCCGAAGCATTCAATATCCTCTTAAAAATCCACCTTCTTAAGCACAGCTTTCTGTAACTGCTTTATCTTTTTCCACTTTTTAAGCACCGTCATTCCTTGATGGAAAGGCAAAGGTGGTGAAGGTACACCCTCAAGTTAGCTGCTCCATTATCTCATCCTTCAGCAGGGATAAATAGTAAAATTTGACATAACTCACCTGTGTCCAGGAAACCACCTTTTACATTTGTTTGTTTGCTCATTTAAGAAAGATGAAGTGAAACCAAGGGTCATAAAAATGCCATATTGTCACAGCAGGTTATTAAGTTTTTTCTGATGCATCTTAATTTCTTTTTTTCTAATGTTTTCATTACAATCCATGAATTATACAGGATGACACCTCTTGTGCCACCCCTCCAGTATGGCATCAGTAGAGCATATCCTCCACAGTGAAAGGCAAGTGTTTTACAGAGCAGTGCTGGGCTCCTTTCCTGACAAATGGTCACCTCTGAAGCCCTCTGAGGATAGCTTTGGGATTTGGGTAGGTGAGGGGCTGCATTCTCTTCTCCTGTGATAGGAAGACATGCAAATATTTGCACTGCAATGTAAAGGGTGCTAAAACCAGGGCAGATGTGCTGAAACATTATTTCTGGCAGCAGGAAAGACAAATGCCAATTGATTGAGAAGACAGTGTTCTTGCAATGATGCTGCTGGATGCTCAGTTGGAGCTGTTTCATGTCACCTCCAATGAGGAAAACTCTACCTCCACCCTCAGATATTGTTGAGAGAGGAGCTGCATCTTGCAGATGTGGGTGGGAAGGAGGCAGTGGTGGCTTGGAGGAGTCCAGCAAGCAGCAGGAGGGTAAGGGGGTGTTTGCACCCCGCAGCAGCCCTGAGAAACAGCACTTTGGCAAGGGGTATGGTGATGCTATTGACATCAGCAGAGAAAACACCTGGCAGTCAGCACTCTGCTGTGCTTACTGGACCCTTTTCTGCATGTTAAGCAAGCAAAGGACCCAGAGTCAAGCTGTTGCCCTTATTTCTTACTGGTCAAATGAGGAACAAGTGGCACAAATCAGAGCAACTAAGGTAAAGGTAAGACACTATGACCCCTCAGCAGAGTCAAAGGGTAGGGCAGCAGAGGTAGGAATGCTTACTGGGTTGGTAGCTCCTGCTGAGTAATACTTGGCTCATGGTCACTTGTCTCTTTTTATTTTAAGATTTAAGCATGAACTCTCATCTCTGCTGATATCAGCCAAAGTCCTTCTTCATTCAATTGTGCCTGTTTGGCTTATCAGGAGGAAGCTTCAGCAGGAAGGGATGCAGTGGCACTATTAAGAAGCACATCAAGCAGGTTGCTCCCACAGGACCTTTTCCCATCCTCTTCCCCTTCCTGCCCTCCCTCTCATCCCTCCTGGCTGTCCACAAACCAGCCATGTGGAATCAGAGTGAGCCCTGCCAAAACCAGAAGCAAATTTCCTGAGCAGGGTGGAAGAACAAAGGCTGTGGGCAGGACTAATACAGTTAAATTAAAGGGAGCAAAAGGGCGCAGCAGCTTTGACAGCTGAGTTCATTGTATGGCCTCTTCCAGCTTTGTGTTGATTAATAGGAGATTAAGAGCCTTTACTGTCCTGGGCTTCATGGCCAAAATAACTTGGGTAACTTTATCTGTGTATTTCAGCATGTTGCTTATAATTCCTTTGCTTTTTCATCTGGAGAGAGGGAGTCCCTTGCTGACTTTAGTCAGCAGCCTTCCTTCTCCCCTGGGGATTTCTGCTACCAAAGCCCCTCTCAGGTTGTCAGCTAAGACCACAGCTGCCCACTATTCTTTGTTTTCAGCCTTGCCATGAAATGGAGAATAAAGCCCATTGCCCTGTCCTGCATGGGACTCATGTGTCCCAGGGTCCTGCTGTCAGGAGGATGTAAGGATTTTGGCTGCAGGGAGGAACCTGGAGGAGGACTAGTTTTTGCAAACAGGAGCAGCTGCAGCTTGCCCTGACTTAAAGCTTTCAGAGAAATAAGAAGAAAATGTGAGCAGAGGGACTTGGATCCCATGAGCCCATAACATCCACCAAGCACTGCTTAACAACCTAACAAAAGGCCCTCCTTTTCACTTTCCTGAGGCCATCAGGCAAATGTGGTGGGTGCATTAAAAGCATCCTTTTAAAGAGTTTTAAAGGATTTAAAAAAGTGGGATGGCCATCCCAGGGCACACTTGCCACAGGACCCACAGTGTGGCCTGGTACAAGACTCACTTGGTAGCCTGTGGCCATGGAGAAGGGACAAGTGGCTGACAGCTGGGATTACACATCTGGAAACTCCATCCTTAATGCTGGTGGGAATGCAGAATTGATGATGAAACCATTAATAGTAGCATCATGGTAAACAGATTAAACCACAAAAAATCCTAGCATCCAAAGCCAGCTGGAGGAGGGTTGCATTTCTACCCATCTAACACTTAACCAGCCTCTGTATTTCCTGGCAGGTAAATCCCAGTGTGCACCACATCTCCCAGCTGCAGCAAAGTGAGGACCTACTCTATGTTACCTCATGACCTGCTCCCATCAGGGTCAGTTAGTATGAAGCAAATGAATGCAATCAGGGTTCAGTTTCTGAATCAAGACATAACAGTAACAGGTGACAGCAAGGGCTCACAGAAGTTCTCCAAATCCTGTCACATGTCCCTGAAGTCAGAGGTGGCACACGTGAAGCACCAAAAATATACGGAAAAGTTTACAGCAAATGCAGCTCTTGGAAAGCGAGGCCTGGCCAGACAAGTATGTGTGGGTGTACAAACACATATGCAGAGCATTTCCCAGTAGCTTTGAAGCAATGCTTTCTGCAAAACTTCCATGAAAAACACAATCCCACAAAGGCATGTGAACCATGTGGGCATCAGGCAGTGGCACAGGAGCAGGAGAGAGGCCACTGATCAGGCATTTGCAGGCAGATAATAATTCCAATTTGCAGACAGGGGGCTTGAAGAGAGTCCCTGCTGGTACCTACCAGGGTACCTACCTACGCCCCTCAGGCAGTGCCGAGCCAGGATGGGCACCAAAGCCTCCTGCTTCCACCTAGGAAGGCTGCAGCATAACAACATGGAATACAGTTTTGGGCTCCAGACCAAATTCCAGTCCTGGCTCTGACCTTGCTGGGTGGCAATTCCCATCTTTAGTTTCCTGTCTGAAAAGGCTGGGACAGACCCATGGAGGTACTTAGGGGCTGCTGCCAGCCAGGAGGCTGCATTCAGGCTGCGTGTGCCACGAGATGGTATCAGTGGCTCTCCGATTAGCATTCCAGCCACAGACCCTGCTCTGCAAAACCCAGGAGAAAAACACGCTGGTGTAATTGCATAATTAAATGTTGCGTCAATACAGCGATTCTTTCGAGGAGGAAGCAGTTCCCAATGATTAAAGATCCCTGAGGATTAAAGGATCAATGTGTATTTCAGCAGTGAATGGGACTGCGTTTGTTTTCTTTCTCTTTTTCTTAATAAAGTCAAAGTTGAACATGGAGACAGCACAGATTGTTTTTTAGTGACTCACTCCTACTTCAAAACTGCACTGCATAAAGCCGGCATTCATAGTCAGCCCAGATTCCTTAAAGAGCTCTGAAAGGACTCTCAAAATATTTCTTTGATTGCAGTTCAGCCACACTATCCCCTCATACCCTTAGAGGGGCAGCTATGGCTGAAAAAGAGCTGGTGAGTTAAAAAGAAAAGAAAAAAAACTGAGGTGAAACAAAGAAAGTTCAGGTGAAATCATGACACCAAATCACGTGCCCCAGTAAACAGCTTTCAGTCTGTAAGAAAGTGGGCAGTGACCATTGTGTTCCTGATAACTAAGTGATACATAAACTTAGTACATAATGTAACTTATTGTAAATTAGTGATGGCTGCATTTAAGGAACCTTGTTTTACTGCTTTGACAATGCTTGCTGGATGCATTTCATCTTTGACCCATTGTGGTCTAGTCTATATTGTTGAGATTCCTCCTAAAAACAAACAAAAAAAAGCACAAAATTTCACTGAAGTTTCTTAAATAAACAAACTCAGAAAAGCCTCAACCCAAAAAAAAGATTCACTGAGCCTACAGAATTTTTACACGTTTCCTGGTATGTTCATGCCAATGCACAGAGCTAGTCCAGCTTCCACAGCCCAGGGCAAGAAACGGCACAGTAACACATATAAACCCGGACAACCCAGTGCTCAGCAGACTTCAAGGCAGTGCTGCCAGTGAAGGGTGGCCAGTACCCTCCAGGACATTAATGGTGCCTTTGAGAGGAAAACAAAAAAAAACCCCAAATCTTCCTTTCTGCAGTTCCTATTCCCTGCCCCATGGACAAAACATCAGACAAAGACATGTGCTTTGAGTCTTTCCCCTGGCTCTCCTGTCCCCGCACGTGTCCAAGCACATGAGACAATGGTACCTTAAGCACAGAGCACAGTTAATGCCAGCTGAAGGAGTGTTAAATCCCAAGGGGGAATAAATGTAGCCTTTAAGGGAGATGTGCCACAAAAAGATGCCCTTTCTCACTTGCTTCCTTGTGGTCAGGTAGAAGGTCCTTCACAAGAGGTAGGACAAATCACCTAGGATAAATCACCTGTATTTCACCATAACCCCTCAGTTAGACTTCTTTGGTTGCAATTTGCACATTTTTTCACTGGGAGCCTGGGATTTCTCTAGAGACAGAACATAAAACTTGAGTGGATAGCCATCTCCACCCATGCATCAACAGGAAAAGGAGGGAGTTTACTGCCTCGACAAAACTGGAAACCATGACCAGAGTGTCCTTTTTGCCACATATGTTTTAGATGCTTTAGGAGCAGCAGAAGTTGGCTGCTGCTGATTTGGGGAGAGCAGGAGGCTTTTTTTCACTTGGTGAACTTGACACCAAAGCAGGCTGTCCAAGGAGGTGGTGAGACTTTGCATCCACACCCTCTGCAGAGCCCCTCACGGGGTGAGAATGAGTCATCTGCAGACAAGTGTTCATTCAGCTGCTTATTTCTAATGGCAACCACATCTGGAAAATTTGGGTGGTGGGAAAGGAAAAAAATACGAAGAGGGTTATGGGCAGCCTGTGTGACCTGTTTCCATCAGAACTGGGTGAGGGAGGGATGTTGAAGATTGGCACTGGTGCATTAGCAGGGCAAAGAGCCAAGAGTGCTACAGTGGAGGTATGTCAGAGCTGCCTTGTGCTGGAGACATCAGACACAGGATGGGACAAGGCCAGGACCTCACAGTGATCCCCAAAGTCATTGCAGCCACCTGTGCCTTAACTTCCCTTAAGGGAGTGAATGTCACTCAGTGTTGTCACTGAAGCAGCAAAAGGAAGGTTACTGGTGGGACTTGACACTCCATCTTGAAGAAAAAACATTAGGTCAGTGCAGGGCATTGAATAAAAACACCTGGGTTTCTTCCATAGGGAAAATCCTCCTTTGGCAGAGCTTCCTAGGTAAACAGTGCTCTGTATGAGCAGATAAGGCTGGCTGTCCATCAGGGGCTGTGCAGCAACAAAGTGATCTGTCCCCCACGAGAGCCTGCTGCTGGGGAAATCCCAGCTCGAACTAACCAGCTCCAGCTCAGGCACAGCAGATCCCGCTGCCGGGGTGTGAAGGAGATGGTTGTGGCAGGATGCTAATTCCCAGGCAGCTGGAGCAGCCTGGCTATGCCAGA
Source organism: Manacus vitellinus (assembly GCF_001715985.3). NCBI lineage: Eukaryota > Metazoa > Chordata > Aves > Passeriformes > Pipridae > Manacus > Manacus vitellinus. The sequence continues at coordinate 1,964,236 of NW_021940291.1, read as the reverse complement.
CTGTTCTGCTGCTTGATCCAACACAGTGCTCTTCCGAGGAACTTGCCTAATTGCTGGAAGAGGCGTATCAGTTACGCTTCAAAAAGATGTGGGCGGATTTGCATGCTTTGCCCATAATCCGCCACTAATTTCGAGTATCATTTATTCTCGTGTGCTCTTTTCTGATAAAACACCCTATTTTCAAATACTGCACTTTTCTAATTCAAAGCTTCACTTGTATGTGTGATTACTGCTTTTCCCTATTGCATGGCATAGACAGTCCCACTGGTGTCTTGGTGCACTGAACACCTGCACATTTACATGAATTTATAACAAGCAGGGGAATAAGCTGCATTCCCCAAGAGATTTTAGCCAGCTGGCTGGCTAAGGCGTTGCTTGACTCACACTCATACATAGTATCACCCTGTACGTCTAGAAATGGAGAAGAGTAGACGAGGATGAGATATGACCTGCACTTCCTGAACGGGGGCTTGCAACATCTGGCTTTGGATGAGCTGGGGCAGGTCAAGATAGGCATCAGAAAGTAGGTGTAAGTGGCCAGTGCTCACATCAGAGGCATCCCACTGGTGAGGCTGGAACATGTGCTCTTCAATCTGTCTGTGCATGGTCTGGCCTAGCAGTGAAGTAAGAAAGTTTGCTGAGGATACACAACTAAAAGAGTACTGGGGAAAAGCGCAGCCAGTGGGGAATTGCATATGGCCCTTGGAGGGCTGAGGGATTGACCAATAACATGGCAGCTTAAAGTCAGTGCAGATTAAATTTAAAGTGATGCATTCAAGGAAAACAGGTCTTAAATTCATATGTGAAATTATGGTTTCTGAACTGCTTATTATTACTCAGGAATGAGACCTTTGGAGATCACAGACTGTTCCACAAAACCATTGGCTCATTGCTCAACTAATCAAAGATTAGGGATTGCCATGAAAGAAACAGCAAGTTGAACAGAGAACCTCATTAAGCCACTGTATAACCCATTGGTTCACCAGTACTTTGAGTAGTGCATGGAATCCTGATCCCCTCCTCTAAAAAAGTCATCTAAGAAGTGGGACAGGCTCAGTGGATAGCAATAAAGACAATTCATGGTAATTGTCTTTATGCTTGAGGAGGCTGAGAGCCTTCACCCCAGGAAGATGTCCAAGGGACATCTAATAAAGGTGCACAAGTTTTTGAGAGACCTGGAATAGGGAGTTAGGAATTGACTGACATGGTCATTTCCGCCACAAAAACTGGGAAGCACCAAACAAAACTGTCAGAGACTGGTTCAAGAGAAAGAGAAAAGCCTAATTCTTCTTGCAACATATAGAAGGTCAGTGGAGTTTGTTGCTACCATTGTTGGGGAAACAAAAGGTTTAGACAAATACAAGGAGAGATTAGATAAACACTTGGAAGAATGATGCATTGAAGGTTACTAAAGAGTCACGAATCACAGTCATTCATTCATGTCAGGAAATCCCCTGAGCTGAAAATATTTGGAGGCTGGAAAAGTAATCAGAGAAGTATTGTGCAAGTTTGTCCCACTCTTTCTCTTCCCTAGGATTCTTACTATGATTTTTATCGGAGAAAGGATAAGGATACCAAATCACATTGAGATGCAAGTTCAATTTCCTCCTCTACATTCAGAATCAAAACCATGTCTCCCATCACCACCTCACAATTTTTGCTCATTCACTGGAAAGTGCTGCTTTTTTCCCTGCAGTTCTTAAACATCCCAGAGAATAAATAAGAATAACCACAACTCTCACTTTGTGCTTGGGACAAGCAGTTGGGAAAGGGTAATGCTACATTTCAGTCCAAGAAACGTTCATATATCTTATCAAGGGACTGTTTAACATAACACAAAGATGCAATCTCCCATCTCTTAGTCTTTTTCTTGGATACTCTAAACAAAGTAATGCAAAGTAGTATTACAAAGTAGTAGTTTTTGGGGGTTCTCCCTCACCTTCTTCTTCTTTATGATGGAGCTTTGTTCCCTAACAGGTAGCAAATCCTTTAGGATTTTGTTAGTTTTGTTGTTTTTTTTTTTTTTAATTATTCAATTAAGCAACAAAAACTACTCTTCCAAGCTCAGAATGTGGTAAATTATTAAAACGCTCCGTTTGGGTGTGTCGCTGGGTAAGGACTCCCACGCACAGACTGGTTAGAAGGTGAGCAGTGCTTGCTAGACTACTCGGTGACTCACCACCGAACGCATCGTTAATTATATGTTACAGCATGTCTGACTTCATAGAGTACTGTAGGTGGTGTGAAATAATCTTTGAATGAGTTCAGCTTTTTCCAGCTTTTATGAGGTTACAACACTTCAGACTCCAAAAGACTCAGCTGGGCAGGAAACTGTTGAGGATTTGCTATAGTAACCTGAGCTGCACTCACAGCACATCAAGTCTCGACTCACACCAGTGGCTTTGGAGAATCTGCAAGTTAGGCATCGATTGGAGTTGTTACCTCCCACCATCCTGAGGTACTCACTTACTCAAAGCTGGCTCAAAGCAGTGTGTGGGCAGAGCTGAATTTTGCTGCCCAAAGATGAGGGGTGGGGTCCAGGCAGTTCCTGCGAGGGGAAGGGGTAGGATTTGGCTGGGAAAGAAAGCATGAAGAGAGCTCTGGCTAGCCAGAACCCCTGCCTTTTCTGCTGGCACTAAGGAGAGAGGCAGTGACTGCTATTTCCAAGAGGACCTGTTCCAAAAACAGACACAGACACCAGATACTCTGGCTTTCCACAAACAGCATGCCTTCTCAATACCCTGGCACAGGCAAATACACAATAGGACTGTGGGCAAATAGTCTGATGCCATAGGTAACAAGCTATTTTGCCAGTGCTTTTTTTTCCCCAGCATCAGCCCACTAAGGCACTCTAGCTTCTTCCTCTGTCAATCCCTTTTGCAAGGAGGGATCTGGCAAGGCTACTGCAATGATCCCAGGGAGTAATCCTGGTGTCACACAAAAGCAAGGACCCCCTCTACACCCCACACCCATAGGCTATGAGGTAAATAAATAGTGAAGACACTGACTAGCCAAGTCTGACACTTAAATTTCATCTCACCAGGACTGGGTTCACGTGATTGACATTTTTAAGCTACGTAATCCCTGGCAAAACAAGTTAATTCTTTACCTTGAGGTAACTAACTGTAAATGCAGCATACTACCAGACGTATGGCACAGACTGATCTTGCCTTGGAACAAGTAGTGGCAGCCAACAGCTCTTACTCTGAGGTGTGAAAAATCTTGCCATGCTTCATCAAGGGCTCCAGCATCCTTTGTCTAATAAGACCTTTTAATGAAATAGTACACATAAGGACTAATTTCATATGGGAAGCAGTGTTGGAACACTAATACCCGAAAGTCACAAATAAAGCATTTCACATGTCAGGTGGAAGACTTTCCAGCATCCCACTCCAACCTCTTTGGTTGCACAACAGGCCCCCTTGAAACCAATCCTTTCTCCAGCAAAGACAGAGCCTGCGGGCTGTGGTGCAGCTGATTTGATTTCATGAAGAGTTTGACCCCAGAAGGAGGCATCTGCATGAGATGAGTGAGTCACTCCATTTCAATAATGGGCGAAACCATTAATTGAAGATGCACAGTTTGCTTGTTTGGGCAGGCTTCGTATGCTCAAACCAGGAGTGGTCTCCCTGCTACTGTATTTACTGAACTCCTCCAATTAAGTACTTTGTTTCCCTCATCCATAATGACAATGGTTTCTGCATGTTAAATATATTCAGAAAGGAGGCTGCTCTGTGTTTCATAGCTGCAAATTGGAATAGCTTTCTCCTCTATACAGTTTGTAGGAAAAAACACTAGCCAAGGAACGGCTTAGAAACTTCTCGCTAAGTGATGTACTTTCAATTGCTTTGTTTAGCATAGTAGGAAATAATTTTGGGGGGTTAAAAAGCACATCCAATACTAACTAAAGTTGCTTGCACTTTTAGGAGGAATGAATCAAAAACAAATTTAATGCTTTTCATACCAGTCGAACATAATTGCAGAGTCTTCTATGCATTTTGGGTATTTCGGTGGATTCCAGCATTGCCAAAGCCCTGAACAAGAACACTCTTTAGCTGCAGACCTGCTGCAGCAATTGCATCTCAAGCTCTGCCTCACACACCTTTGCTCTCAGTTGGAGGCACTCCCCCTTAGGGAGAAAAAGCACTTTGTTCATTCTTCTCACCACATTTCATCTTGGCCCCACTACAGAGACCACCTACAGGGATGCCAGTTAGTATCAACTGCATTATGCTGAACTGGTATTTATGGGAGCGCTCGGTGGGAACCACATCTTAGGCAGCCTCACGGGCAGCTCTCCACCCAGCCGCTCGCTTATGGCAGAAGCCTACTCCGTTCACCACCAAATGTCAGCAACTGCAAGCTACCTGATGGACTAGTACGGAAAAGAAAAAGCGAGGCAGAGTGTTTACTGTATTTCTAGTTGCATTTAATTGCAAATTAGCAGCTGGAAACAAGGAGGGGTGAGCAATGTGTGAGCCGCCAGCTGTCTGCAGAGGAGTTTGGAAACATCCGATTATCTAGAATCGCAGAATATTCTGAGCTGGAAGGGACCCACAAGGATCATTGAGTCCAACTCCTAACTGAATGGCCCATATGGGGATCAGACCCACAGCTTTGGTGTTATCAGCACGGTGCTCTGACCAGCTGAGCCATTTCTGTAGCTGCGGTGGGCGAAGCGCTGGCCCACAGCACACTTGGGATCTGCTGTACCTGGAAGATTTACATTTCAAGCCATCTGCTGTTGCAAGAGGCAGAGCCCACACACTTCTTTGTCAGGACATCTTAGGGAACAGCTGTATTTTAGGTGCTACAACCAGGTGACCGAGGGCGGCAAGGGGCCATGTTATTTGGTGGCTGGCAGTGACAATAATTTTAGACTGGCACCTGTGATATCCTGGAGCCTTGCAGAAGCTGCCTGCTTTCAGTAGGAGGACCAGGGAGGTCCACATAAATGGATAAACTTACTGATGAGGAAATTATTTACCTTTTGAGGTTGTTGGCTTTTTTCTTTTCTGCACAGGGAAAAGAAGTTGTGTGTTTTCATTTCACATTGATTTTATTTTTGGCGGGGCAAAAACATGAAAATGGAAACTCCAAAGTGCTGCCAAGCCTGTTGGACATATGTCTGTACAGCACCAGGGAAATACTGGGGTGTCCAAAGTGCATAGATCCCCAGACCTGGGTCCACATCAGTCCTTGTAATAGTCCTGTTATAAAGTTTTCCTTTTTTACATACAGAAACAGACCTAATGCAGTGGCAGCTGAAAAACCTCACAGTTTAAATCTAAAAATTTATCTTCATAACATCCCTGTGGGTAACAGTGGTGCAAACACCCCAGATGTACCCACAGCAAAATGAAGTACAGAAATCTGAAGTGCCTTAGTAAGGTCCCATAAAGATCATGGTGGAAAAAAAGCCCTAAAAATCAGGTGTCTTGCAGGCAAGTTTAGTGCTCAGACCACTGGACCACAATTTTCCTCTCCCCTTTCTTTTCCCTGGATCTCCCAAAAGCCATTTTCTGCCTCAGCCATAACTCTGATGCACAGGAATCCACAACTTGCTGTGTCTTGCAGCACCCTGACAACACAACACCAGCACCTACATATTACAGCACCACTGATGAGAGAAGCACACACATGTAGATTTTTGAATTGTGTGACATCCCTATTACTGTTTGAAGAATTCTTCCCCAGGAGCCTTGATATTGCACACTGGTGTCTGCTGGCCCAGCTCAACAGGAATCAGCTCCCTTAGAAACAGGTTTCGCCCTAGGGACACATCCTGGAGCCCTGACTCAATTTAAGCATGGATTTGAGTCAGTAGAAACTTGTCTGAGTAAAAACCACAGGGTAAGAGTAAAACAAGCCATGCAGATTCTGAGGAATTAGTAAGAAATGCTGCAATCCTGGCTGCACCACGGGCATCACGGAAAAGAACTTGGAAAATATCAGCTGGGGACTGTCAACTGATGGTTGGAAAACATCAATATGGAAAAGATGCGAGCCAGTAAAAGCTGAAAATGGTTTACAGATCAGGCCCAACATCAGCAGTGTAGATATGGTAGCTGCCAATCCTCATCAAAATGGCAGCAGCCAACACAAAGAGCCCAGCCAGAGTGCAGAGATATGGATTAGCAGCAGGAAAGGACCTGAAATTCATTGCTCTTCAGTAAGTTATCAGATAGCAGCAGTTGAGTAAAAAACATGGCATGAGTTTAGTACCAACATCTTTACCTTTAATCCCTGCTTCAGGTCAAGGCTAGTAATGGCCTCAAAGTCTTTTTTTTTTTTTTTTTTTTTTTTTTTTTACTAAATTACACAAACTGAGCACAAGTTTTCTATACATTTGCAGATATAGCCAACATATCCTGTATTTCAACTACACTAATATTGTGATATCCTAAAGCACCATGGAATTTGAAGGCATTAGTGATGTTCTTTTTGGGTTGCTTTAAGTCTGGTAACGTTTGCCTTTATTTTCTTCCACAGACCTACTTCTTGTAAAATCCAAGCATTACTGAAAGAGAGTCTTAAAAGATCACTAAACATGTGGAAAAAATTTATCCTAGAGGGAATATGAAAGCCATCTGCCCAAGATTCCCTCTGCACTCATCCTGCAGATGCGAGCAGCAAGAGATCGATGCTCTGGTGGTGAACACAAAGTGGCGAACCCTGGTCTTGCTGGCATCAAAAGAAACTGCACATCCAGCTGTCCAGAGAGCTCAGAGCATATTAGCTAAGAGCATATTAGCCCCTAGGCTAGCCAAGACTTTATCAGTTGGAAAGTCCCAATCATGAGTGCTAGCTGCAAGGGGGAAGGAAGAAAAAAAAACTAACAGGGAAAGATCAGGCAGGACAAGCCTGAACATGTTCAGTTTGTCCTTCCTACGTTACAATTATATCCTCATTCCTCAGAGCAAAAGGCAGTTCAAAGACACAATAAACCCCTTTCTAGTCTTACGCTTCTCAGGAACGTCACTGGAACGGAACTGAAGTGGTTCCCAGAGATAAGGCAACAAAATAAAATTAAACCCTTCCCTACAGCTACACATTGGTAAAATATCAGCAGAGAAATAGAAGCACCATTCAGACATAACTATGGCATTCATCTGAGGAAATAAGACGTTCCTTAGAGGTTTCAAGCTCATCAATTTAGTATAGTGCTCCTCAAACTCTGCACTTTTCCTTTCTTTGCATTGCCTCTAAGGCTCATACTAATTTCATTTTATGGGTTGGATACTATTTTATTGTCAGGAAATGTGATTCCCTTTTGGTGTACAACTTTATAAATTCTTCGGTTTAGGTCCCAGGAAATCTGGGCTAAAGCAGCACAGACTGTAGAATGGCTTTGGAGCAGGCAAAGCCTGAGGGACCAATTAAAACAGCCACCAAACTGGAGATTTCTAAAGCTTTTCTTTCTTCCCCTCAGGCAAATAAAGGGGACAAAGAAAAGAAACAGAGCTGAAAGACAAGGCAGGAAGCATGCTCAGGATGGACCTGGGAAGTCTCCAAGGGCACACCCGTCCCATCCTGTCTCCCTCCCCAACCTGATAAAGCAAAACCGAAGGCATGGGGCATAATGATGTCACAGGGAGCAATTAAGTGGCAAGGGGAAAATAATTGGATTTTCAGCTAAAACCATGAGTCCCTAAACAGCCCTAACAGCAAAGCATTTGGCAGCTGCAAACCTAGACATTGTTGGGACAAGCAGAAACAAAAGGCTCCATCATCTGTTACCAAACCACACCGAGACCATCAAGCACTTATTGAAAAGTCATGATAAAGTGAAACAACAGTGGTTTTAAAAAATATTTTTGAATCTCCTTCACCAAGACTTTGATAGAGTATAGAAATTGCTCTGCCCATCATCCCAGCTCTGGGATCTCATTTCCAACATACATTCACGTAACTGTTACAAACTTCAACCTGGCACAGGACAGACATCTTTTCTACCATGATGGGGCCGCATGAGAACTTAATTACTCAACTAAAAAGCCACAAATACTCCAGACTGACTCAGTTCAGGTGCACCGGATTTTTTTCCTGCCTTTCACTGGGTCAGGGAATTTCTTTCCACCCTCTTCCAGCCCTTAGGAAAGGGGCACATGGCTGAAGGAGTCAGCAGTCATGAATAATCAGGGAGGGACTTCTCTAGAACAAGGCAGCAATGTGAAAAAGTCTTTCTTCTGGGACGACATTTGCATGACCGAGGGATGACATAATAAGTCCACAAACAAAAAAGGCTTTATACCCGCATGGTGGCTTTTGAAACTTCTCTGCACTGACTTAGTCCTTCCCTTCTATACAGAAGCATCACATTTTGGGGGCAGGAATTTAAGCTCCATCTGCACCAGGTCAATTGCCTTCTCTGCAGCCATGGCTGTATCTCATTTTTTCCAACTAACGCAATCCTACAACCCACATTAAGGATGCCGTTTTATGGGGCACAGTGTTTCCCTGTAGGACTGAAGGGATTTATTTCTGCTCTGGTATAAAGGCATAAGAGGCAGGCCCAGGGTGACAGACCTATTTGGATAGGAGAACCATCAACATACTGCTGGAGCCACCTCAAGAGGCAAGGCCAGTGCCTGAATATCAGCTTGCAGTGATGGAGCAGAAAGAAAAGATAGAAACAGTATTGCCAGAGTGAAAGAGGAGCAACATGCTAAGACCATGCCACCCCCCACCAAAAAAAAAAAAAAAAAAAAAAAAAAAAAAAAAAAAAAAAATCAAGCCCCTGTTAGACCCTTGGGACCTGCTGAAAGAACTGAACAAAAAAAGAGGTGCTGAAGTGCTGCCAGAGAAGCTGCATGCCAGGACACATCCCTGCGAAGGCAGCCCGAGTACTGTGTGTACCGCCAGGGCACCAAACTGGTGCTGGAAACCCAGCCAGGGTGTAAACTCATGGTGCAGATGATCAGACTGAAGCAGAACTAATGTTTCACTTCCAGCATGGGCTGTTTGCCAGATGTGGACCTCTGCTGAGAGTTAACTGAAATGCATTTGAAACTCTGCACAAACCCCTCTACTTCACAGGTAACTTGTTTTTAAGGAGACGGCTGAGCAGTGATCTGAGGTGTAAGAATTAGATAGTTCAGACCCTCACAGAAAAGTGTCTGGGGACTTTCAGAGAGGTGAAGCAGGCACTACAGGAATGATGGAGGCTGGACCAAATCCAGCCTCCCCAAGCCTAAGGGGATTCGCTCATGCTGCCGGGAGCAGGGAAACCGTTTCTCACCAGTATAGGAAGTTGAGTGCTTGGCAACAAGGAAGGCAGCTCTCCCACAACTCCCATTACGCAAACAGCTGCCTTCTGCTGGGTTTCAACATGCTTCGCTGCTCCAAAAATAATTTCCTGCTTGATTTGTTACCATTAGCAGGAGCACAGAGTGCAGCATGAACAATTATGCCATTCCACACTGGATCCAGCCAGCCACTGAGTTCTAGCGAAAGCCCCGATTTCTTTTTTTGGCTGAGGGGCCTGATTGCGCAGGAGGGAAGGTAAGCGAGGTGATAGCATAAGCCTTCTCTTCCTCTCTGAGGGGTGTTGACACAAGCCTGGATAAAAGTACCTGTCACCTTTGTCCTTCCAGGTCCTTTTCCAGAGCTGACATTTCCCAGCCCTTACAGCTCCTAACACTTATGGCATATAACTAACACTCAGCAACCAAGCAGGAATCAATGACCATATAAAGTTCAATGACAAAGTCACTGCTTGCTGGGCAATTAGGAGATGTGCTGGTCCTGGACAGAGTTGCTGGAATTCCCCCCCAGCACAAGAACCGAAAAGTTGCTATCATTCTGGCATTCCCACTGGATGACTTTGTGTTCCCTTTGGGGGTTGCTGGAGTAATAAGTCCAGCCCAGTGCTTTGGGAACGGCAACGCTTTCCTTTCCTAGCTGGAATTTGGATATCAAATTTTGCCCTAAAGTGCATCTGATTTCCTGTTCCCTATTCCCAGCCCGGGCATCTGCATGCCCCTTCCCAAGGGCCTGCCTTGGGGGGATTCCTCCATGGGCCTTCATCAGCAGTGCTTTGGAAAGCTCAAGTAGTACAGAGAGTTAAAGATTCCAAGGCCCAGCACATCAGCAACACGCTCCATGGCCTGTGCACCACCAAAAGCACAGCACACCAACCTTCCCAACTCATGGCCTTACACAGCAGTTAGCTGGTATCTTCCAGATGAAGTTCAAGTACTGTTCAGCAAAGAAATGAAGCAGCTAAGTAAAACTCAGTGTCACCAATTAAAACAGCAGCTGCAAAGCAGGATTCAGAAGGTGAGAGCACGACCACAGAATCAGCCTATTTTAAGGCAATCTTCTTATACTTTGAAATCGAAGTTGTGCAATGGCACATGTTTATGCTTATGCATTGTAAGCCCAAAGAGACCATGAGGGACCATTTAATCTGATCTGCACCACATGAGCCTTACCAATCTTTTTTTCCCCCAGTCATTCTTTGAGCCACACAACGGCTTATGAAAGATGTCCCTTGGCCATGACTAGAAGAATATAAGGGATGATGAACCCACCATTGCTTTTGGGGAGCTTTAACAGAAACTAACCTTAGAAGGTAAAGCCCTAAAAAGAGAGGAAAAGTCCCATCAGCTGTCCTGCACAGGACATAACTGCAGCATGACACCCCAGCTTTCACATACAAGACAAAATATGAATCTGAGCTGACCCAAATGCCAGGTAAAGCCCCTCCTGTCACAGTCACAATAAAAGGGAATAACCCTGCAAAGAAGGTGACTCCTCAGCTGCTAGAGGACCTAAACTGGGCAGTAGGACAGGACTGGTGGGAAGAGTGTGCAATCTGGTTTCTGTGCTCAGCTGCCCCATGTCTGCAGCAGCTGCTGCTCCCACAGCCCAAGGGAGTTCAGATAAGCAGCAGCTCAGCTTTTCCAGACATAGCACAATTCCTGTTTACAGCCTCTGGGCTAGTCTTTTCAAAAGAAGGAGCTAGGTGTCTATTCTTGCAGGAAACCAGGTGTGTAAACAGTTCAATTAATATGCCCAGCAAACTGTGCTCTAGCACAGCAAAGAGGGCTAGTGGAGACAAGCCAAGAGCACAGGAGCCGATGAAGGAAAATACTTTTAAAGAATATGCTTAATTAGAGATGGGCCTGGGCCAAAAGTTCATATTTGAACACCTGGAATAGCCCAGGGGAGAAGAATGGTAACCTGAACCCAGATCCATGTTTTGTAACTCTCTCCTCTCCCAAATGAAGTAAAACCCAGCCCCAGACCTAACCATCACACAATCTGAGCTACAGGGCTCCAACAGCCAAAGCTTGGAGGTCTGGTTTTCTACTTACAGCCTGGTTTTGGCCAAGTAATTGTGCTCAGCTCTGTTCCTCTCACCCCACTCAACCCAGTGAACTGCTGAAGGCCCACTCTGCCCACTCAAGACCATGCCCCTGGATGACTGACTCATGGTGGAGATGCCTGTCCAGTGTCTGATGGCTCATCCATTTGCTCCAGCAGCCATGGCATCCTCAGCACTGTGACCAAGCCCAACTTTTCCCTGCACTGCCTTCTTCCTGCCCTCACAGGTGACAGCTGCACCTCCTGGTCAAAGCAAGAAGACTGCCCTAACACAAAACCAAGTGGCTCTGCTCTTGTCTGTAAGACAAATATTGACAGTAACTCTTAGTTTTGTGCCAAATCCTCAGATTTATGGCTTGTTTTGAATGGTACAACCTCTGTGGTAGGGAAAGCCTTCCCTGTCATTTATGAGTGCTGGCAGAAGTGGCAGACTCCCTTTTCTCCCCCACAGCTCAGTTCTCAGGAACTGAAAACTAAATTTCCCCCACACCTTACCATCTCTTTTGACTGCAGATTTTCTTTATAGCAGAGTCACATTTGACAAAAAAAGTTCAGACCCATCCCTGTAAAACTGCTCTGTCACAGGCACATCATGCATTTCAGACAGCTTGCAAGGCTGACTAAACATTTACTTTTGGATGGCTCATTTCCAAAGTCTAGAGAGAGATCCTAGTCCACAATAAGAGAGTGCCTGGATGTGCCATCAGGTGGCTTCATTGCTCTGTTACAGGGTGCCATTTGCATTCCTGTGCTTTCCCCCTCACTGGGTGCCACTGCTGAGCTCGCTGTCACATGCCCCTCTCAGGGCAGACCTGCAGACAGGTCAGGTCTTAGCTCCTAGCTGGATTATTCTTGGTAAGTATTTGTCACTCATTTTTGTATCATCTGACCTTGGATCCTGTTAGGCTGAGGTAGGTGACTAATGCACGTGGTTCTTGATTGCTTTCCAGGTGGGCATCAGACCTCTCACCAGCACAGAATGGAATGAATTGGCACAGCTGGAGAAGAACAAATGGGATTTTCTCACACTGGATGCTTTAATAATCAAGGCAGTGTTTGTGTTTTGAAAACCTTTGGAACAGTTTAGGCCCATTGCTATTCAGAGCAGTTTTGCACCATGGATGCACTTTTGGAGCTATTGCAAATTCTTCCCTGCTGTGGCTGAACCTCCATTCAAAGAAATTAAACAATTTAAAAAAATAATGATCAGACTTTATACAAAAGCACAGGCAAAATTTTATGAGTCTTTCAAGGGCCAAGAAACTCTGTCTGAAAGTGCTTGCCACACAGCCTCCAGGCAAAATCAAAATGATGCAATTTTTGGTAGGTAGTACAGATTACAATCAGGCAGTTAAACATCCCAGACTGTGTAATCATATGCAATGAGAACACACGTGGGTGTAGTGTGAGGTGTGAGCCTGGTGTCACCAACCACAGGCTCCTCTGGTTACCCTAAAGGAGTTATTCAACAAATGCTTTAAAAGTTTCTTTTCTAAACATCAGTGGGTCCATCTAGAAGAAGGTCTCTTTCTGTCATGAACAGTAGTTCCTGGAAGACTGGGAAATGTCCAGAATTACACTGGAAAACATTAGCCATAAGAATTGATTCATCATCTGTCTCATATCCAGCTGTGTCTGGACAGTTGGAAAGGGGAGGGAAAGAAACCCATCACAGACAATATAAAATCTGTTATACAGCTTTGTATCAGGAAAGAGCCTCTCTAACCTTCTGTAGGAAGTAAGTTCAAACATCTGACACATGAGCATCCTCAGCTTTAATAACCATTACTGTCTTTCATCCCCCCCCATTTTTTTAAAGTCTGAGAACAGCATTTAAGACTGGCTTCCTTTAAGCATTGCTCAGATGCTCCCCAGATGGCTTTTCCAAGGGGATTTATAATTATTCAGGTTTTTTAAAAGAAATATCCTGCAGCAATCTTTTAGGTTTCTGGGGTTTGCCTTCCTTCCTCTACAAATTTCTTTACCCAGAGCTTGATTTAAAACAAACTCAAAGGAAACACTTCCAATGACTTCAATATGTCTCAGATCACATACCCTGGGGTAAAAGAGAAATGAACCAAATCCCATAAAAGAAAAGATGGTGCAGATTTCAAAGGGTTTCACAGTGAAGTTTTGTAAAGAAGTAATTAGTCCAAAAGTCTTAGCCTAGAATATAATGAAATAAAGGAACATTCAGTAAGATGTTAATACTGCATACTGACCACAATGGATTCGATGTTTAATCAATCCCCTCTTCACCAAGAAAAATAAATTAAAATCAGAGCAACGGTTGCTATAACAACAACTAAAGCAGGAAATCTCTAATTCCCAAAAACTCTCAAAGTTTTCAGATTCTGAAGTACCTTAAATGGATCAGGTTTCCAAAAGTACTAAATTCCTATCTGCTGAAATTCCTCGTTAGACATCCTCAAGTGGGAGGCTGACATAAAATCACAGTCCTTTCTGGAAAGGCTGATGACTGTGCTTCTGTATTAGAGGGCAGCTGGGGAGCAGAGCTGAGCCCCTTACTGATGGTAAAGCAAAGCAAATTATTCTAATGAACATATAAGGTCTTTGTCTCTCTCAGGCCACCTAAGTCATCTCCCAAGCAATAGTTAATTAGAACAAGACATGCTACTCCTCCAAAGCTGCTGCTCCACACCCCCCAAAATGGGGTGCAACCCTATAAGACATGTTGTCCTGCCTCCTGCAAATGCTTACTGGGTGAACCACGAGAGTTTCTACATGTGCTATGGCACAACACACTGCTGGATCAACACACAGTGCTAAGCCCTGTACACTAACAGACTCTCACCATGGCGTGTGGCCTCTCCGATCCCACCGTTAGCGTTGCCCTCCTCTTGGATCAGCATCTCTCCTTGCTAGCAGCACTTAAGGTAATTTCCTGCACCACTTGGCACAACACAGGGCTCCTCCTGAGTGGTCAGGAGCTTGTAATTTGAATGCTACAGAGAACATTTGATAGAATCATAGAATGGCTTGGGCTGGAAGGGACCTTAAAGATCATCTAGTTCCAATCCCCCTTCCATACACAGGGACACCTTTCACTAGACCAAGTTTCTTTACTGGAAGGTGCTCTAAAGGTCTCCCTGGAGCCACCTTCTCTCTAGGCTGGAAAACTCCAGCTATCTCTGTCTTCTTAGGAGAGGTGCTCTGATCATCTTTGTGGCCCTCCTCTGGACTCACTCCAAGAGGTCCACAACCTTCTTATGTGGGGGGCCCCAGAGCTGGATGCAGCACTCCAGGTGGGGAGTCATGAGAGCAGAGTAGAGAAGCAGAATCCCCTCCCTCAAGCTGCTGCCCACACTTCTCTTGATGCAGCCCAGGATGCCAGTGTCTTTCTGGGCTGCAAGCCACATTGCTATGGGTCACACCGAGCTTCTCATCCACTGGCACCCTCGAGTCCTTCTCCTCAAGGCTGCTCTCAATCTATTCTCCATCCAGTCTGAATTAGTGCTTGGGATTGCCCCAGCCCACATGGAGGACCTTGCACTTGGCTTTGTTGAACCTTATGAGGTTCACATGGGCTCACCTCTCCAGCCTGTCCCTCTGGATGACATCCCTTCACCCTAGAGTATCAACCACACCAGTCAGCTTGGTGTCATCAGCAAACTTGCATTTAAGACCCACTGTCCAGGTCCTCAACAAAGAGGTTAAATAATACTGGTCCCAATACAGCCACCTAAGGGCCACCACTCATCACTGGTCTCCATCTGGACATCCAGCTGTTGACCACAATTCTTTGACTGCAGTGATCCTACCAGTTCTTTATCCACCAAGGGGTCCACCCATCAAGTCCATGCCTCTTCATTTTAGCAACAAGGATGTCATGTAGGACAGTGTCAAATGCTTTGCACAAGTTCAGATAGATGATGTTACTCATTCCTTCCTCAGCCATCCCTGTTGTAGAAGGCCATCAAATTTGTCAGGCATGATTTGCCTTAGTAAATCCTGTTGGTTATTGCCACTCACCTCCTTATTTTCCAGGTGCCTTAGCATAGTTTCCAGGAGGATCTTGCAGGCACAGAGATGAGACTGAGTGGTGTGTAGTTCCCCAGGCCTTCCTTTTTCACCCCCTTTGAAAAAAGGGCATTTTGTTTCCCTTTTCCAGATGCTGGGAACTCTACCAGACTGCCACAGCTTTTCAAATATCATGGATAGTGGCTCAGCCAGTTCATCCCCCAGTTCCCTGAGGACCCATGGATACTTCTCATCAGGTCCCACCTTCGGGTTCCTTAGCTGTTCTCAAACCTGATCTTCTCCTACAGTGGAAGGTTCATTCTCCTGGTTCCTGCTTTTGCCTTCTGTGACTTGGGCAGTGTGGCTGGGGCACTTGCCACTGAAGACCAAGGCAGAATAGTCATTGAGTACCTCAGCCTTCTCCATATAAGAAGCTAACTAGGTCTCCTGTTTCCTTCTGGAGAGGGTCCGCATTTTCCACCATCTTACTTTTACCGCCCACATACCTATAGAAGCTGTTCCTGTTGCTCTTGATGTCCTTGGTCAGATATAATTCTATCAGGGCTTTTGCTTTCCTAAAAGGATCCTGGCTACTTAGACCTGACTACTTAGAACTTTCGATATTCCTCCCAAGCTACTTGTCCTTACTTCAACCCTCTGAAGGCTTCCCTCAGACATCCTGTGTCTGAGTTTGTCCAGGAGTTCCTTGTTTATCCATGCAGGTCTCCTGGCATTTTTGCATGATCACTTTGTTGGGACACATCTCTCCTAAAATTGGAGGATGCAATCCTTGAATATTAACCAGGGAGGGTTGGGCCTCTCTTCCCTGCAGGGCTTTATCCTATGGTACTCTACCAAGCAGACCCTTGAAGTGGCCAAAGTCTGCTCTCCTGAAGTCCAGGGCAGGAAGCTTGCTGTGCAAGCTTGATGCTTAATGCTTCATGCATTAAGCACCTCTAACTCCACCACTCCATGGTCACTGCAGCCAAGGCTGTTCCTGAGCTTCACATTCCTTACCAGCCCCTCCCTGTTGATGAGAACAAGGTCCATTGTTCTATTGTCCACCTCCTCATTGGCCTCTGTATTACTTGGCAAAGGAAGGTATCATCAATGCATTCCAGAAAGCTCCCGCATTGCTTATGCCCAGCTGTGTTGTCCCTTCGAGGACCAGAGCTTGTGAACATGAGGCCACTCCTATCTGTCTATAAAAGGTCTCATTTGCTTGGTCTTCCTGGTCAGATGGCCTATAGCAGACCCCCACTATAATGTCACTTGTCCCTGCTCTCCCTTTAATCCTGACCCATAAGTTCTCGGCTGTCTTCTCATCCATCCCCAGGTGGAGCTCCATGTACTCCAGCTGGTCACTGACACAGAGGAATCTGAGAAGCATCAAGAAGTTTCTGATGCTGGAAATACCTTCTTGCTTGGCTGCAGCAACCCATGGTTTCTCAGGTTGAAGCGACAAGCCCTAACAAGTGCTGGGGTTAGCCTGGAGATGGCCATTCAGAAAATCCTTTGCCCTCTGGCTGCTTTCACTGCTGGAATGCTTCACATACCTTTGGCTCTGGTGGTGTGGCTGTGAGCAGAGTTTCATAAGGAGACTGCAAGGAAATGAAAACCCTGGGTGGGGCCATGGAAGCTGGTGTAGTTCATGAGAAGGTCACACCCTTTTCATTTCATTCTAAACACCCCATTCAAGCAGCCTGGCCTTCACCCTGGGCCATGGTGAACTGGAACTCCATGACAATAGGGTATTGCATCTCCCCATCCACCCAGCAGCCTCCTGCTCATCCCACCAATCTGGCAGCAATGGCCAAGAGAAGCACTGGGAATGGTTTAAAACCCAACCCCAAACTCTTCCGAAAGGACTGCTTTTCCACTCATCCTTTACAGCAGTCATATTCTAGGCAGGAGGAAACCAGGAGAGCAGCAGCAGAGGATGTGCTGTCACCCTTCTTCCCTTGTGGCAAAGGAAGGTCCGTTTTAGAAATACTGTTTCCTTCCAGCCCAAACCCCTTGGTGCCCTAATCTTACTGCCCCAGGTGTCACAATACATCTAAAAGCACTAAGTCTGTCTCTTGCAGAGCTTCACTTCTCATCTCCCTAACTCCAGGAGTCTTACCTCTCCCAGTCCACCCTTCACATGCCAAATCCACACATTTCCGTTCATCCTGACCTTCCCTCCCTCCCTTGTCTGATAGTCCTTCCCACACAAGCACCACATCCTTCCTGCCCCAGCCTCACCACAAGGCTGGGTTTGTTCACTGAAGCAGATCAGAATTAAACATAAGCATGACCCTTTGAATCAAAAGGATTAGGAGACGGAAAGGAGAGAGCTGCCCATATAAATATGTACAGACATGAAGGGAGGAAGGTAGTGCCACCTCATGTTGCCCTCAAGGTCCCTCTGCTAGCTCTTGCTGGGCTCAGCTCTGCATTTCAGTCCCCTGTCTCTGGGATTCTCCCACGACCACCCCATTCTGTGGCTGACTGAGGATTTTTCTCTGCTTTGCTAAAACAGCAAAAAGCTGGCACTGGCTCAACTAAAAAAAAAAAAAGTATGGTAATTGGGCTTACAAAGACTCTGCCTGTCCTCCAGAACACCCGGGGATGAAAAAGAGAATACATCCAGGAAAAACAGGATGTATTCCCTTAAGGTAGTAGATATTTGCGTGAGCACACCTCGTGACAGAGAGTCTGCATCCCAAAGGCTGTATAATCTAAATAGCAATACTGTAAATGTATTGGATGAGGGAAGGAAAAACCATCTCACTGCCCTATATTATGCACGAGGAACAGCAGTGCAGAGGGATGGGATGACTTACTCGCATAGCAGGAAAATCACAGCAGAGCCAAGTCCCAAATCCCAATTCAGGGACTTAACCACAGTCTATTCTGTACTTTCTATTTTCCGTTAACAAAGAAAACAGTATATCTCTGGATTTCAATCCCCAGTGATACTGCTGGATTTGCTGCCCAGTCATGAAATATTCCAGGAGTGGGAAGAGCAGATGAAGCTCTAGCGAGTCATGAGCAGATACTGCCTGATTGTACAACCTGCATTATGAGGGTCATGTTCAGCCCTCCAACATGATCTCTGCTAGTGAGGCCAGACCCAAAATACCTTATGCCAAGTTACATCAGCTGAGGAACTGAGACTGATTTCTACTCTCTCTCTTGTATACAAAGCACTGCTAACATATGAATAATGCTGTCCACAACAGACAGGGAACGCTGGCCAGCTTTGTGGTGAGGGAGAGCAAAGAACAGAGAGTGGACAGAAATCTCCAGCTTTGCTCTTCCATGACGCAGCAGAAACACTTAGATTTTAATTGGAAGGTGATTGAGTCATTCTTCTGTGAAAAAAAATGGAAGTGATTACACAGCTCCAAGTACAGCTGGAGCCTTCGCATACAAATGTGGGAAACACACAGGGATGATTAACAGCCAGTCTGTGGGATACAGCAACAAGGCCAAAGAGCCTCGGATATGTCCATAATGCAATATCCACTCTTCTTCCTTCAGGTCTGTGCCTCAGACACAGCCAGAGGTGCTGGAGAGGCTCTCGGGGCTGTTTCATGGCACAGAGCTGCCTTCAGCTGCCTGCATAGTTGAATTCCTGCTCATCACCAATATCAGCCAAAACACTAAAGCCCAGTAGATTATTCCTCTAATCTTTGCACTGAAATCTGGCAGAGGAGCTAAGCACATTGTCAAAGCAAAAGTGGGATTTGGCTTCAGCAAAGGTTGTTACCAAACACCCAGAGTGGCTTTCTGAGCCTGAAGCTGCTGTTTATTAAATCATATCCACCCTCTGCATACCAGGGTGCTCAGGAGGGCCCTGCCAGCACGGTAGAGTTTGTCTCTTGTTAACAGAAATTCCTGTCATCCTTCCAGAGGGATGCACAGATCCTCGTGGAGAAAACCAAATCCTGCCGCTAGACAGGCTGCTTTCCCCAGTCCTGCCAGGGGACCGAAGAGCAGCCCCACATTCACTGCGACAGGCTGTTCCTGCTGCCGGGCAGGATCACCGAGCCGAAGCTGCCCTCCTCCGGATGCGAGGGAAACAACCACTCCATGGGAAAGCCAAATGCTAAATCGTTTTCCAGCTGCAGGTGCCTGACTTTCCCATAATTACGGGCAACGTTCACTTTTCTCAGTGTTATGCTGCAGGTGCAAAGTTCAAGGTCCAGAAGCTTTCAAAGTAAGTGGGGAGTCTGGAAGCCTCCTGTTGTCTGACACACCAAGCCCCAAAAGCCAGACTGCATTCAAGCAAATGTCTTGTCTGATTAAATGAAACAGGAGATTTTCTCCTACTGCCAGTTTTTCTATAAACCACTGACTGATGCACACACGGGAAAGTGAAACCCCATAAATTTTTGCTAGATAACAATGCTTCAATTTTGATGTTTAAATAATGCATACAAACAAAGCCAAGCACTGAGGTAACCTTTACTTTCACACAGTTAACACACAGAAGGGATACAATCACTGTATTTGATTGAAAATAATACCTACTAAAACCAGCACTTAACCAGCAACATCTATAAAAACTTTTAAACGCTGATTAGTTAATATTATTTATGTCTACAATTTTCATTTTATGCAACCGTGTAGCAACTACAAAACAAATCCTCCTAGCCAGCCTTGTGTCACTAGGCCAACACAGAACAGGCACCAAACCCCAACGGAATTAAGGAAAATCTTTTCAGATTTTCAAGCAAGAGGAAGAAAACCCCTGAGATTCTGCAATGATTAATTTGGCCAAACACCGCCAAGGTACAGCAGCAAAGAGTTTTCAGGGCTGCAAAGTTAAAGTGTTTTACTCAATTAACCTATGCAAAGATTTGAGACACAAAGTAGCATCAGTGCAGCACCTGAACACATGTGGATGCACAACGGGATCCAGAGAGCAACACATCCAGGAGATGTATCACTGTACACAGTCGGCAGTGCTTATGGTAATAGGACAAGGATGAGAGTGATTTTTACCCTCCATTTTGTGGGGTAGAGTTATTTCCATGCCAACCTGAATCTGAAAAAGCAAGTGTCCATAATAAAAAGAAGTGGAGAAAAACAAATCTTTCAAAGTTCACAAGAGATTCCCCCCCCCCCTTCCCCCAGCAGAGTAATGCTGGGGAATCTTCCAGGAGGGTTACAGCCACATGCACTTCTCTGCCTGCAAAGTTCTCCAACACACTACACCTTTTGAGCTTCCTTTACTATGAATGGAGAGTGCTAAATTCAGTAAAACCAGACATTTCTTTCCCATGGCAGAATACAAGAGAGGGTGGCAGCCTCCTATGATGTGCCAGGCTATGGAAAGCAAACAGGGAAGTGGCAGGCATGTGCTTCATCTTGCTGGGACAGGGCTGTACCCCTGCTCAGTATTTTCCCCCACTGTCCCAAGCTTGCCTTTCCCTTTCCCAAGGTCTTGCTCTATATTGAGCATCCCCCAAGAACACCAATTTCT
Organism: Manacus vitellinus; assembly: GCF_001715985.3. NCBI lineage: Eukaryota > Metazoa > Chordata > Aves > Passeriformes > Pipridae > Manacus > Manacus vitellinus. The sequence goes on along the minus strand of NW_021940291.1, from coordinate 1,943,451 downwards.
CCACGAGTTTCACACTGCTCCCAATTTCCATTTCTCAGTTGCACAACATCATTTCTTAAAAGCAGACTATGCCATGTGTGCTGCTTTTCAACACACTCAGCTCCAAAGGGAAGACAACCAGGAGAAAGACAGAATTCACTTCTCAATTCAGCTTGTTTTTAAATCAATTTAAGTACACAGAATAGACAGAAGGTGATATTTTCAATAAGATCTCCTTAAAAACAGTGGGAGTATTCTTTGTAGCGGTATGGAAAGCAAAATCTAGAGTTCTGATATGATCCTCTACTGCCACCAGGAGTAAGATATCACAAAAGCTGGGGGCAAGCTAAATATGCCTTAGCAGCTCCCTCTCAGTGGTTGCAACAAAATCAATACCAAAAAAGTGAGCCACTCACCCAAATTTGGTGGAGAGAACACCTCCCAGGGCAGAGCCAACGATCATGCCTATTCCAAAGCAAAGACCCAGCTTCCCCAAGGCATCAGCACGCTGGGAAGGAGTAGTCATGTCTGTAATAAGCTTCTGAGCACCTGCAGGGGAGAAAAAAATTCCAGTCTCTTGAAAGAAGCTTGCCATAGGGTTTTAGCAGGTGCTCTAGCAGTTCCCATGGTTTTATTGCTAAGCCATTAAGAGCGGGGTTTTTTTCCTTTTTTTTTTTTTCTTTTTCCAATTAAAACTTTGCTGGGCTGGTTTCTGTCTAGATGCAGTTTCCCCAGCTCACAAGTTTTGGACTCTGGATGGAAGAGAGCCTCCAAATAAGCATTGGCCCTCCCCTCTGGGATCCCCACATTCCATCAGTTTTGAACACAACAGCCTGATCAGCAGAGATTGTCAGATACATTGAGACACTCCATCAATTTAATGTGGAGACAAAATCCCCTTTGGGAAGTACCTGGTGGTGGTGTGGGAGAGAATTATAGAGACCAGATTTCTGTTGGACTCTGTGATCTTAAAGTTCCTTTCCAACCCAAATGATTCCATGATTTCATATAGATCTTCAGGCCACAAAAACAGTGCCTGCCACAAAATGGTCCTTTCAACCCCAGGGCAAATGTTCATGCACAGTGCTGAGTTGAATGGGTTCAGCCCATCAGTCATGGGAAACAAAAACATTCAAACCACTCAAACAAACCACTTCACAAGTGGCAAGAAGCAGCTCAACCCCATTTAAACTTGAGTCCTCTTGCACGAGTTATCTGAACTTCTAGTACCTGAAGTTTGTTTTTTACTAGAAAAATATAGGAAATGTGAACTGAAGCAGAACTTCTTGGTGGGTAAAGGAAGGTGTTTCCGTAATAATGTTATTTTTTACCAACATGTTCCTTTTTCTGGGAGAAAGTGAAAGCTCTACTAGTGAAGGGACTAGCTAGGTCTACTGGTGAAGGGACTCGAGTACAAGTCCTCTGATGAGAGGCTGAGGGAGCTGGGGTTGTTCAGCCTGGAGAAGAGAAGGCTCAGGGGAGACCTCATCACTCTCTACAACTCCCTGACAGGAGGTTGTAGCTAGGTGGGGGTTGGTCTCTTCTCCCAGGCAACTATCAGTAAGACAAGAGGGCGTGGTCTTAAACTGAGCCAGGGGAGGTTTAGGTTGGATATTAGAAAGAAATTCTTTATAGTGAGGGTAATCAGCCATTGGAATGGGCTGCCCAAGGAAGTGGTGGATTCTCCGTCCCTGGAGGTTTTTAAGATGAGACTGGATGTGGCACTCAGTGCCATGGTCTAGTAACCATGGTGGTAGTGGATCAAGGGTTGGATTTGATGATCTCCGAGGTCCCTTCCAACCCAGCTGATTCTATAATTCTATGAAAAAATCCTGGCTGCAAGAAGGCAGCTGAGAAGTCTGGGATAGCACTGCTGTCAGCAAGTGACTTTCTCCCATGTCTGGGTGGTCAAACCCAAACAATTTGCTCAAGATTATACAGGAGGATGGAACTATGGGCTACTAAGTGCTGCTTCCCATAACTAATACACCTGCTGCCTCATGTTCTCACCATTTCATCCCTGAGGACCATTAAATGTTCCTCCTGCCTTCCGTCATGCTGTTGAACCTGTTGAGTTCAATAAGCAAGAGGGGAAACAGGCAATAAAAGCAATTTGGAAAGCCACTTAGCCCTCACTGACCTTACCTGGTATCCCATGCATAAACACTCCTGGCAGCCTGGAGAGGAAGAGGAGGGGGATGCTGGTGGAGAGGGACATAAGCAGGAAGAAGACACTTCCAGATGCACCGGAGAGAATTAAGGCTGCTCGGGCACCAAATTGGTCTGCAAACCTGGTACAGAAATCAGTTTTCTATTTAGTTAAAAAAAAAAAACCAAAAAACTTCACAACAGTAAATCAGTTTGGCTTCTATTTGAGGGAAAACACAAAACACACAAACAAACAAAACCCCCAAAATACAAACAAACAAAGAACTCCAGCCAGAACAGGTTTTTGACCTGACTCCAACTCTTTGCAGTAATTTAGCTCCAACTAAGGTGGGAAAAGTCTGAGAGTACCACAGAAAGGGTTCTGAGCAACTCGGGACTATGATGACTATAAAATATGCCTTAGATAGTGTTTTTGCTGCAATTTCTCCTTTATTTTATTGAAGTTGCATATTTACAGTTAGCAGAGGAATATTACCTTGCATAGTAAATAGTTGTGCTTACACCAAGAGGAACAACCTCCCAAAAAATGCCAAGACTGGTCTACAAACAATGCTAAGCATAATTAATTTAAAGGCTTTCTGTTGACGAAGAGCTACAGGTCAAAACTTAATTGTTTACAGGAAAGCCAGGAAAGTTTACATTTGCTGTTTGTAACCTAAAGACCACAATTTTCTACATTGTCCAGGGTTGGTGTGGGGTTTTTTATTTTGTTATTTAAGAGTAAATTTGATGCTTTATCTTCTCATGGCTAGTTAGGGGCACCAAGGAAGAAGAACACAGAAAACTGACCTAAACAACATTTTTCTCTCTCTTACTCCCCTTCTTCCTTTTTTTTTTTCAATCTACCTTTATACTGGGGTAAAAACAGCTTCACATCTAGGAAAATCCATTTTATCTCAAACCTACGTTGCAAATTTTTGGCTTCAGTCTGGCAACAGACACCTTCAGTCCCAGACAGATTCTGCTTTGCCATTTTATTTCCTTTCAGCAGCTCTTCTGGATATTAGTGAATGACATGCACAGAGGAAAACCAGATTTCATATGGCATCAGATCCAGAAAGAAATATTACTCCGGATATATATATATATTAACAGAAAAAGCATTTAAAAAATGGGCCCTTTGCACCATCTCCATTCTCAGGAACATATTTTCTTCCAACAGCAGTACTGTAGGATCAAATGTTATTGTTATTTATTTTAAAATGTGCCCAAGGGCTTTTAGAGATCAGATCCCCAAAGTGCCACACACCATGTATTAGAGGATCCTGTAGTGCTCACAACTACATTAACCAGAAAAGTAAATCCCATGCAGGAAAACTGAGGCACACACCAGCTCCTTATCTCTTTATTACTTTGTTAATCAGTAGCAGAACCTAGAAGAAAAGTTAGATTTTCTCAGTCTCATTTTAGCTTTTTTATCTCTACATTACACACTTCTTTCATTTTTTCCCCCTGCTCTTTGGAAATGCATTCTCCCACCACTCCAATTTAGGGGGCTATTTGCATTTCGTTAGGATGAGAAGAGTGTATCCCATGGGGTGAAGAGGCAGAAACCCTGAGTCTTTTCCACTCTTATTTTGACAGATGAGTTCATAGATGTTCTTAAAAGATCCATGCAAGTCTAACTTTGTATTCAACATGAATGCAGATACAGTGAGATTCAGTTGCAGAAATGACATGACCCTCAATTATTTTCACTGACAGCTCTACTTAACTACTCTTTTTTTGGTTTCCCAGTCACAAGACACTTCTAAGGTTACACATGGCTATAAAACATTTGCAGGATTAAGCTGTTAGGACCTGGACTCTGAGGACTCTGATAGTTTAAGCCATTCCCAGTATATTGTTACACTTAAATGTGCATCATTAAAATGTACCTAAGTTAACATAAAGCCTGCTTCTATGTTGCACTATTTCTAATTATAGCATATATTTCTCCCTTGTTTGTTATGAAATCTTCAAACATTTCAATAGGACCACAAACCAGAGCGAAATTATTTTTATGAAAATATAAAAATGTCTGACCTTTTCAGCTATGCAAGGGGTCATGAGAATCATTCTCACTTACCTTCCGAAAATGTAACCTCCCACGAGCTGGAGGACACCAAAGGTTGTCTGGAGGTAGCCAAACCCCACTGAATCCAAACCTAGGTTCTTTGCCAAGTACTGAAAAAGAAAAACCCCAACAGGTCAGGGGAAAAATAAGCATACTATATTTATGAATAAAGAGCTTAATGTGTGTGTGAGCACCATACCCCCCAAAAAAGCACTTTCTTCAGTTCCCTATACCTACCTACAGATTAAATCTTTATTGGGGCAGACACAGGCTACTTAATAAAGACCAAAGGTCTTTGTCCCACACTCTGAAGATCAGGGGGATGCGATCAAAACCATCAATTTTGCACTAGGTGACAAATCTCTATCACCATTTACCTTTGTGGTCCAAAAGTACAGAACATATTCAGCAACTGCTGAGGGGGATGAGGGAAATTTTAATTGCCTTCCTGCCTCCAGATCCTGCACTTGGGGCAGTCCAAGTACCCTCCAGGAGATGACTACAGTGAGGTCTTAGAGCTGCTGTTTAACCAAGTGAGCTGGAATCAATGGAAGTACAACAGGGGAAAAATATTGCCTTTATTTGTAATCTGGATGACGCACCCACAACCTGAACTTGCAAAGAAGAACAGAGGCACACCTTGAAAAGCCACAATACTTCAGGTGTGGATTTTTGGTTTTGTTTTCGGTTTGTTTGTTTTTTTTTTATTTTTATTTAAACACTGTATATTCAAGGGACAACTATTTCTTATTTACGTTTTTGATTTGTGCCATCTGCTAAGATTTGTTTAAAACTCTGAGCCCAGTTCAGCTCTCAGAAGGTGTGGAGGTGCCCCAGTTCTGGCCACTTCCCAAATACATGGTCTTCATCCAGGTCCCCAGATCCCCTACAACTGATCAGTGATTGACTACACCAATCTCCCATACATAAACTGCCTCTCAGGTCTACTGACTCAGGGCACCATGGACTGATTTAGTTCCAGAAGAAGGGAGCAGTTTGCCTCTGGAGGCACAAAACTATCAGAGAGATTTCTGAGAAGGCACAGGCTCTCCAGAGACAGGGGTGGACAGGCATATCATAGATCCAGGAGCTCACAAGAGCAGGAAAGCTGCCCAGCAGAAACAGACCTGGGAGTGCTGGTTGACAGCTGACTGAATATGAGCCAGCAGTGTGCCCAGGTGGCCAAGAAGGCCAATAACATCCTGGCCTGTATCAGAAATACCGTGGCCAGCAGGACCAGGGCAGTGATCATCCTGCTGTACTCGACACTGCTGAGGCCACACATCAAATTCTGTGTTCCATTTTGGGCTCCTCATGACAAGAAAGACATTGAGCTGCTGGAGCAGGTCCAGAGAAGGGCAACAAAGCTGGTGAAGAGTCTGGAACAAAAGTCTTACAAGGAGCAGCTGAAGGGTTGTTTAGCCTGAAGAAAAGGAGCCTCAGGGGAGACCTTATCACTCTCTACAGCTACCTGAAAGAAGGTTGTAGTCAGCTAGGGTCAGTCTAGCTGGCCAGGTCTCACAAATAACAAAAAATAGGGCAAGAGCAAATGGCCTCAAGTTGTGCCAGGGAAGGCTTAGATGGGGTACTGGGAAAAGTTTCTGTACTGGTTGTCAAGCACAAGACTACCCAGGGAATTGGTGGAACCACCATCCCTGAGGGTATTAGAATCATAGAATCAGATGGGTTGGAAAGGACCTCTGAGATCATCAAGTCCAACCCTTGATCCACTACCACCACAGTTGCTAGACCATGGCACTAAGGGCCACATCCAGTCTCATCTTAAAAACCTCCAGGGACGGAGAATCCACCACTTCTCTGGGCAGCCCATTCCAATGGCTGATTACTCTCTCTGTAAAGAATTTCTTTCTAATATCTAACCTAAACCTCCCCTGGTGCAGCTTAAGGCCATGCCCTCTTGTCTTACTGATAGCTGCCTGGGA
>NW_021940291.1:1906328-1936945 GCF_001715985.3 Manacus vitellinus | reverse complement strand
CAGGATGCCATTGGCCTTCTTGGCCACCTGGGCACACTGCTGGCTCATGTTCAGCCTCCTGTCAATCAGCACTCCCAGGTCCCTTTCTGCCTGGCTGCTCTCCAGCCACTCTGTCCCCAACCTGTAGCGCTGCAGGGGGTTGTTGTGGCCAAAGTGCAGGGCCTGGTACTTGGCCTTGTTGAACCTCATCCCGTTGGAAGCAGCCCAACTCTCCAGCCTATTCAGGTCCCTCTGCAGAGCCCTCCTGCCTTAGATATGTAGATGGGGCACTTTAGGGACATGGTTTGGTGATGGACTTGGCAGTGTTAGGTTTATGATTGGACTCAATGATCTTAAGGGTCTTTTTCAACCTAAAGTACTCTCTGATTGTATAAAAACAGACAGAAGGGTCCAGTAAGCGAGAAGCAATGAGTTCCACCCAGAGCTGGTTTATTACACAATCAGAAAAACCCACCTCTGATCTGAAACCTCTGATTTCTGCTACCTGCTGTTTGGGTCACTCACACTGCAAGCAAGCAGATACAAACTACATCAGCTTTACCCACAGCCATCAAACTAGGCTCTAGGTGCTACTGGAATACAACTAATAAACCAGCTTTTATTGCCTGGGCATGCCGTGAACACAGTCACAGCTTGCTTGCTAGGTAGGAATACCAAGTATTCCCTTCAGTATCAAGAACACCTTTCCCCTTTCCTGCTAGGAACTCTCTTCTGACTTTGCTGGAAAACTACATAGCCTGGCATTGAAGGAAATGTGTGCTGTGAACCAAGAGAACCCATACTCACAGGTATGATTCCAAACTGCATGAAGAGAAAGGTCAGGTCTAGAGCTGCAGTCAGGTAGGCAACAAGGATCACTTGTCCCCTCTTAACCTCTCCCGAGTGGCCACTCTCCGCCAGGGTCTCGTTCCTCATTCCTGAGGCTTCTTCCTCACCTTCAGAGGTGGCTTTTGCATTCATCATGCTCATGGAACAACTTGTTGCAGGACAGGCTGAAAAATGACACGAAGGCACTTCCTAGGCGAGAACGCGAAGCCTAGATAAGGTGCAGAAGCTGAGTGTACAGTTCAAAGCTTACAGTGTGAAAGGTCCTGAGCCAGCATGCCACGGATTTATTGTTTCCTTTCTTTTTTCTTTTTCTCTTCCCTTTGCTTACTTGCCAGGCAGGATCAAAGGTAACCACACACCAAACCACAGATTTGGTTCTTTAGCCTTGTCCCAGGTGGGCTCATTGCTTCAAGTGCCATCACAAGGAAGATCAGCTTGAATGTCCCAGCAAAGTGAAAGCGAACATTGCCCTAAACAAGACCACGTGACAAACTCTTCAACTCTTTAACTGTTTCACTTCCTTCACTTTTATTGCCTCTGGTGGCTCATAAGAGATGACTGTTTTAATTCTTCATGAAAGGCATTTTGATATTGGTTTTGGAGGCTGCAAGTGAAGCTTGCAGCAGAACAGCTATTTCCAAGTCCTCGTGCTTCTTGCAGTCAGTTTATACAGATCCTGGAACATGCATAGGTCTTGCATGCAGTTAGAGCCACTCTCATCAACACCTCTAACTGAGCCATTTCCCCTCCTCTATCAGGTGCTGCAAATTTATAGAAAATCTGAGCTAGCAAATTTTCACATGTGACTCCACTCAGACTACAGATTAACAGCCAATGCCAAAAACATAAAAAAATAAAACATTAAATCTACAAAAACCATGAGGGTGACTGCAAACTGGGGAATCAAATAAATAAGACTCCTTTGTCCTTTGGAGGTTTTGTTGTTTGCTTGTTTGTTTACTTGGGGTTTTATTTGTTTGTCTGCTTGCTTGTTTGCTTGGGAGTTTATTTGTTTGTTTCCTTACTTGTTGAATCCTGGAAGTCTGGTTGAGCATTATCTTTGTTTTAAAGAGAAAAAGAAAGTAGAGATCCCAGTGCTCTGACTTTGTAGAATTACAGGACTTTTGGAAGGAAGGGAACTGGACATCTCATCTACCCTGTGGCTTCAACAAATCAGTTCAGCTGTGGCTTTTTCTAGGCAATCTTTGACAAACTCATAGAAAAGAGAATTGCCCACTCCCTGGGTATCTGGGAAAGACATTTTTCCTAATGTCTAATCTGAATTTCCCAAGCTGTGGCTTGTGCCTGTTGTTCCTCATGGTATCTACTGCCAGTACCAGCAGAAGTCCAGATGCATTATCTCTGGAGCTGCCCTTCAACTAGTCAAAGATGACTGTTAGATCATCCCAACCTCCTCTTTGCCAGGCTGAACAAGCCAACTTCCTTCCACCTCTTTCAATATTAGGTACTCTAGAACCCTGAACTTCCTGGTAGCTCTCCCTTGGGTCCAATCCAGTCTGTCTACACATCTCTTGAACTGGGAGTCCCAACACTGGGTCAGCCTCACCAGCACCAAGCAAAGGGGAAGGACATCTTCTCTGAACATCCTTGTCATGCTCCTCCTCAAAAGCCCCACTGCATGGTTTGCCTTATCCCCGAGGAAAGTGCACCCTTGGCTCACACAGCATTGCTGTCATCCATGGTCCTCACACTGTGGGTGCTACACATCCAGTTGAGCCCCAGCCAGTTTTGGTGCAAGTCGATATTCTGCCCCAGGCTTGGGGCAAACTGTTGCCACTTTCATCTTGTTGAAAACCTTGACGTTTTGGCTGATCCAGCTCTGACATTTCATGCAGACCTTCCAGCCTGAGGCTCCATCACTGACTGTGTCAGCCAGTCCCTCTAACATAGTAACACCTCCTTTCAGAAACAGAGGCTTGACTCACCATGAAGGCTGACACAGACACATCAATACAGACATGCACAAGTGTTTGCTGGCTCGGATCTGGAATGGTTGACAGAGCTTTAGTTTTCCTACCAAGTCTAGGGAGAGTGAACTGTAAGATCTCTGAGCACACTTTTTTATTCAAAATATCATCACCAAGCCCTGGGATTTGCTGAAGGTTGCCAGGTTCTACTTCCTGAGAAAGGAGGGGGAAGACCAAAGTTTAAGTCTTTCACCGGGTGTGGATACCATATCACTGGAGACTGCACAGAAACAACCTTACACAAACTCAGACAGAGCATGAGTAAAAAAGCACCTTAAAGAACAACTTACCTACAGCAATACCAGCACTCAAACAGATCCAACTCAGATTCTGGACCCCAGCATGTGTAGTTGTTAGCAAAGAAGGAAGATTACCCAGCACGTATCCCAGTTTAGCAAAGGATCAGTGCTCGACATTTAGTTTATCTCAGAGTGAAACAATGGCTTTGCCTGCACTTTGAATGTCCTTCAGCACAGTACCAATATTATCACTCCCTCATTTGCACTGGATAGGCACAATGTACAAATTACCAGCATTGAATGGAAGAGTAAAATTAATGACAGAACTCTGTTTATGGAGCTTTTGAGACAACCAAAAAGGAAAGTCATGCAAATGCAATGTGAAACACTGCATACAGGAAACCTTGCTGACTTGGACTTGAAAAGCGTCAATATTTTGACTGGTAAATTTGTCTCAGCAGCAACTGAAAACAGATCCCAGCAAGGCGACCAAGAGAAGCAATGACTTGCAGATGCAGCCACCCTTCACCAAATATGAGCCTCGTCCTGACAGGGCATGCAGCTAACCAAACACATGCTCTCACTTGGATTTAGCTTCTTTTTACTGGTATTGGCAAGGGAAGTGGAGTAAAAAAACCCAGAGTTTCATTTCCAGTCTTTGGGGCAAAAGACACAGTTCTAAAAAGTAGGAAACTGAACTTGGTGCCTGGTGTGGAAGTGTCCATGGAGAATAAGCTATGATCATCAGACTTGGTTCCTGTACATCTTTGGATGCCGCTTGGGGGCTCAGTACCCAAGCCTGCTCCTCAGCATCCCAGGTCAGGCTGCAAGTAAGAAAATGCCCTGGGTCCAGCTAAATGATCCTCTTCTTGCAATAGTCTGTTTGGGCAGGACCATTTACGTCCCCATCCCTGCATTTTGGCACAGACAGGACAAAGGCAAGAGGGTGGGAGTGTTAAGCCACCTTTACAAGCCATGAGCCAAGTCATGCAGATGCTGCCGTGGCCCCAAGGATTCAGGGATGCAGCTGTATTCTCCAAACTTGGCCAAGATGTTGGCAACCTCAAATCATCTCAGTATCCTCTCACAAGGTCTTCTGCACAGGAACTTGGACTTTCCCGACTTTCAGAACCCAATTTTTGAAACCTTGCCCCATGAATCAGTCAAACTAAAGGCTAAATGTGGCAGCAGGAGCACTGATGGAAATATAGCCAGTGTGAGTGACACAAGGCAGATCCTCCTCCTCCCCTGCGTGAGAAGTCTGACTGAAAATGTCCGCAGGAGCCTAAGTATGATGGAGATTAACTGTATTCCCAGCTACACTCTGCTGAACATCACGTTTGCAGCATCCAGCTCGAGACCAGTTCATTTATACCTGCAGTGATAATGCACCATTAATGACAGATGGCATAAGCTGGCACTGCATTTTTATCTAAAGACTCCTTCTGGCTCAATTATAGACTACACCACAGGCAGCACTTGGTCACTGACAAGCCATCTTTGAAAAAGAAAAATAATTTTAAAACTGGGGAGGAACAGGTTATGAAGAGGAAATTAATTTACTTCGGTAGGATAAATAAACTTTAAATGGACAGATATTTCAGGGAGACTATGATGAAAGCAAGCAAGGAGATAAATGTCTTGTGATAAAATTGCAGATTAGGCCATTAGCTATGCATTAAGCCTTGACACTTATTCTCAACATTTTTGGAGCATTTACAGTTGCCTTCCCTGGCATATCTTTTCTGAGGCCTATTTTTCTGGTGATCTCTGAAAAAAAAAACAGAGTGGGAAACCTGAGAACATCTTTAAAAATTTTCATAAAGGTTTACTGTTTATGTTACTTAGGCAGAAATCTTTTTTTAAATTACTGGAAATGGGAAGCAAGGCCAGCAAATGCACACGGAGGGGGAAATCCACCCACATCAATACCAGAAGTTGAAAATGTTGGTTGAAAAAGGATAAACTGTGGGGAAATAACTCTTGAATCCTTCTCCAAATTTGTATTTTTAGACAGAGGAAGCTTAACATGATCTGGAGGAACATGAGGTACCCTGGGTAGGATTCTGCTGTCTACAGAGGGTCAAAACAAGCCTTATAGCCTCAAAAGAGCCTTCAAGAGGGATGGAAGTGCAGATGTACTGCCCAGCAATGAAGGGCACTTCTCATGCCTCAAATCCTCTATGAATCTGAGCTAACAGGTCTCTTCAGCTAAGCAAAAAATCAGTGGGATGACCCAAATCCTGCTCCAATGTAGATCAGTCACAAATCCTTGCCCTTGTGGGTATACATCCATACCCATGGCAAACACAGGAGCTGGCTAGGAATGCCAGGGAGGGAATCGCTGCCTCTTGCATTCAGCAGAACTTTCATTTCTCCTTGCAAAGAGAAACTGCATTTCCATGGGCTGTGTGCTGGGGGTGCCAGGAGGGACATGAGATGAATAGTTATGAGTATACTTCTTCTCTCTGCCCAAGAAGCAGTAAAGACAACCCTTCCTCTCTTCAAAAGAACATCACGAGGCCACCACATGAAAAACAGTGAGGCATGCAGATATTCAGACAAGGAGGGACATAAAAACCCTTTACGGATACACAGTCCTCAGGGAGCTATTGTCCTAGGGATGTTTCTTAAACTCTGTAATATGAGAAAGGAAATGGAAGAAATATCTTGAAGTGATTCCTCAATAGTGGGAATGCTGAATTGCTGTAATGAGGGAAACTACTCAACACCAGTCATGGTCATTGGGAGCCATCAAACTGCAGGATCTGGCCTGATCCTTCTCTTCTCCCAATCCTAAGACTAAGGGAACAGGCCTCATTTGTATTCTGGTGAAAGATTTATACAGTTAAGCAAATAAGAGCATAAATGGCCCAGTATTGCCAAAATTATATCCCATGTTTGTTGACTGATTTATTCCTTTGTCTAATTGTGTTCATGAAAAAAGCAGCCCACTAATGAATGGAAAAAGACTCCACATGGCCAGCAAAAAAAAAAAAAAAAAAAAAAAAGCCATGTTTAGTTTACAAAATAGCACAGCCTTCAGGGATTTTCATAAAAACTGCAGAGACAGTCCAAATTGACAATGAAATCAGATTCGTTATGGCTGCTAAACTCTTGGCTTTTTCTATGTGTATATTAAATTGCAAAAAAGCAATTATTTATAATTTGTTTTTATAAAAATGCTGGTGCGCTTATGCTGTTTGGCAAATTATTTTGTGAAATGGAAAAGGCTATTGTTCATTCTCTTGGTAAAGTCTTTGTTACTTAGCATATTAAACTGCAAATCACATTTTATCTGAAAGGTCCCTTCCAACCCAAACCACTCCATGATTCTATGAAATATGGCTGGTTATTATTAACTTTTTAATGGTAAAACCCCAAAGCTCCAACTAATATCAAGGCCCCATTTGGTGCTCTGTAAACACAAAAAGAGGTTGAGACTCAGATGAGTGAAAAGTATTAAATCCTCCTTGTCTTGCAGATGGGACCCTAACAGACAGAGGTGTTTAATGGCTTCCCTGAAAACACAGAGGAAGTCTGTGGAAGAAGCTGGAGTCAGATTCAATTATCCTTTGGACACCAGTTCTGTTGCTTAACCACAGGGCAGTTTCTTCTCTCTAATATTCTGGAAAGATTAAAATAAAAGAGAACATTTCTGAATGCTGGAATTTGACAACAAAACATGCAAATGGGGCAGAGACTGTGTCAATTGTAAAAGAGTTTTGGAAAAATCCCGTGGCCTGAATTCATGAGAATTACACCAAGAATAACATGACCAAATAGGAAGAAAAATCTCAGTTCTTTGTACCCATCCAGTCTTACTGGCTCCAGCAGGACCTCACCAGGGCAGGAGCCTCACACACATACTCACACCAAGTGGCACCTTGCTTATAAGGATTATTTCAGCTCAGCCAGAGTACTCACCTCTGAAATTATCCCTCAGCTGCTGCCACTGCTGTGGCCCACCTCTACCCAGAATCTCTGCTGAGCAAACAGAAACCCTTAAGGTTTCAATGAGCTGCTGCCACGCAGTGGAGAAGGGCTGCTGGGCTGCCCAGAGAGCAGCCACTGACCTCCTTCAAGTGAAGACATCAGAAGACAGCAAATGCCACCAGCCTCTAGTCTGCTGTGCTACAACACTGAAGAATCAGCAAGCAAAAAATGACTCCTTCCTTAGTGAAAGCCCAGGTCTGCTGTGTGACCTGTCTCCTGGGCAAGGGGTGGTCTCCCCCAGACTTGACATTCTTCTTCCTAGTGCTCAAGCCATACTTGTTTTAAGCAAGAGTGACCTATCCATCCCTATAGGAGACTGTGATTAAAGGACTGGTTATACCATCAGCTGCTGAGCAGGGTCCAGGCAAAACTCCACACACTAATAAATGATGGTGACAGCCCAGAAGCAACGGATGCTTCTGCTGCCTCTGTGGTTGTGTCTTAAGCTTCCTGGCATGTTGGCATGACCGACCTTTAGACAACTCACTGCTGGATAATGGATGAAGCCCTGGGCTCCAAGATACACACAGTGCATTGAAGATCCAAGGTTTACAGCCAAAGAATATGCTAGAAGTGACAAATCTGGATACACACAGAAATAGAGCCTCATAATTAGCCCTAAATATGCAATATTTCATTCAGCTGGTATTATACAGCCACCTTCTGGAATTGCAGCAATGTCTGGAATGCAAAAGCTGTTTATCATTTAAATAACATTTAGGCCACTATAATTTATATGAGAATTGTTACTGATTGGAGCTGTATGGAGCTTCTTGTTGTGGTTTGCTGTAGGAATGCTGCAGATTTCCTCTGCACACATTACATTCTGCACACAATGGGAGTCCCAGACATTTTCAACTAGTCTCAAGCCTTCTGCCTTTACCAAAACATTTTCCTGTGTCAGAATCAAACAATTGCCTGATTTATAAATCTCAAGCATTCAGGAGACCACCAGCAACACAATGTAACAAGAATCTCTCTGTCATTCAACCTTCCAACAAAGCTATACACAGCACAAACAAAACACGGATATGTATCCAGCATTTCTGCTAATGCATGTTTCTATATAGAGCAATTAGAAGAGGGCAAAGCATATGTCTGTAAAACCTTGCACATCCCAAATACAGCTTCCCCACACATAGAAGGGTCTGTGATACAGGCTCAGACAAATCCTTACTGGCTAGGGGCCAGAGGAGACGTCCCCTCCCAGACTTGTTCCATTCAGCTGGCTGGTTTCACCACATGGACTTGGGACATGTAAGGAACCAACATGTCATGTGGAGAAAAGGGAACAGCTGACCCCATGCCCAGCTGGCTCCATCCACTGTATGGGTTGGGGACAAACCTGTGTTGCAGGTATTTGCTGCCTGTGAGTGGAAGAGGTGGGACAACGGTATCCAGAGTCATGCAGGGCTGGATTTATCAGCAGCTCAAAAGTGGAGGAATGTGCAAACATGGCTAGACAACCCTTGATCGATTTTGGCTCTAGATGCCTTACAAAGCCATCTCCAAGGTTGTTATTTTTCTCCCTCTAAGCAAACACCTCATTTCAGGTGAAGGCTTGAATTGGCCGTGTAAAGTCAGAGCTAACCCTGCAGTTCAGACTGTTGCAAGCTGGAGCAGAGCATGCACTCCTGCCTGTCATCCAAATCACCCAGGAAAAACAAAGCTTTTAAAGATGTAGAAGATACCAGCCCTTGGAGGTATCTGCTCTAACAGCTAGGCCTCCATCCCCTGCACTAGCAGTAAAAGCTGTAGCAAGGTCTACTTTTAGATTATTACAGTCTGGATTTTAGTCAGAAATACAAGAGCAATGACAGCCTTACGACTGCTGGTTTTTGTTCAAACCATCAGAAGGCTTTGGAGACCCTTCACTGTTTCCTCCTGGCCTTCCAATCCAACCTTTGGTTGGATTCACCTGAGATAAAAAGAAATTGAACCTCCTCTGCTGGAGGAGGAAATTCCTCATGGAGTCCTTAGCACTGAGGTTGTAGGGGTGACTCACTAATGGCTCTTGAGTGGGATATGAGGAATCTTCACAGTGGTTTGGGGAAAATTTTCAAAGTATTTCAGCAAAACCAATGTTGAACAATGAATACAACTCTAGCATGAACACATGGATAGAAGTGGAAAAGCTTAGAACCCTACTCTATCATATAAGTAAGTCCCTCTTGAAATATATCTGAAACTTTGCTGTTAAGAGGCCAGAACCTGCACGGTACTATTTGCTTCTCTTCTTTCCAGTTCAACATCCATAGACATGGCCTTTTTTCAGAGCAAAGGATGAGGATGCATTTCTAATATGTTGCAGGTATGTCTGACACACACAAGAAAACCCCAAACCTGTTTAGTTATGTCTTTAAATTGTTCTCTTGAAAGTTCTTTGTTCACAATAATTCTTCAGAATTATTTTGGAACAACACCAGGAGCTATGAATTAAATTTGTCTCTCTTTGTAAATAATAAGAGCAAACTTTGCACACTGTTACAATTCCATCCTGGCATCAGGACATGAGTGGCACACAGAGCTTTTCCCAAGAGAAAATCCCTAAGAGCTATTTATTTTTAAGAAATATTTCAAAATAATTTTTAAAGCTTGTCTTCAAGATGATCACAGGCCCACAACCCAGAAATCAAGCAAGTCCTACAAATTTTTAGATTATCTCTGCTAAACTGCCCCAAGGAGGGTGCTAGGGAGAAATTCCCCAGCTTTCTACATTGGCTGGGTCCTGGAGGCCCCTGTTAAAACTGACACCAATCTACTCAGCAGCTCTGCCCAGACTCTCTCCTCACTACCTTCAAAAGAAAAAAAAAAAAAACAACCAACAATAAGGATTTATTCCTTGTATGTATTGCCCAGTACAGCCAGGAAAATGGTGGATTATATTCCTCCTGAGACTCATCAATCAAATAATTTACCAGATTCAGTCACCTGTGTGCAAGTGAAGCAACAACCACCACGAATCCCACTGGAGGTGCCCTCAGAAGTCGCAGGACTGCAGCGAGGCCCAGAACCTCGTTGGGAATGCCAGGACAGGTCAGAGGAAAATCTTGCTTAAATGTTCTGGTGGCTGAAAAGATTCAAGATTAAATTTGCAGCCTGGTGGTTAAAAAAAAAAAAAAAAGCCACTCTCCCATCTGCAAAGCAAGTGCGTTTGATCTATAAAGCAATAAGTCTCCATAAACATAGCACCTCCAGATGCATTTCTTTCCTTCCAGAGTAAACTCACAACCACTTGGCCTCTCTCAGCTTAAATGATTTCACCTGCTTTATATTTTCTCTTTGAATATCAGTGATGACCAGCTGACTCATTTTTACTTTGAGAAGTGCAAGACCTGGATTACTTGGCTTAGGACTGAAACCCTGGCCCTAATTCACCAGGAATTTTGTCTCTAATTTCCATGCTAACGGGATTTAATCTTCAGGTCTTTCATCCAGCTCCTCTTCTGCTTTTTCTGTTAGGAAAACATGAGTTTCAGACTCATTCAGTCTTGACTATGTTTGAGAATGTGTCTCATGGCTCACACTAGAAGAATTTGTACCATGTCATTTTGAAATGCCTTCATGTGTGACTGCATGCTCACTGGGGGCCAGTGAGATATCTGTTATCTCACACAGCATCAGTGTATGTCTTTAATTGCACCTTTATGGAATTAAAGGGTAATTGATAGTCAGGTACAAATTCATCTCTTTGTGCCTGATCCTTCTGTTCTCTTCTGTCCAAAATTCATCCCACGTGAAACTGAGGGTCAGGCACCTGGAGCTCCTTGCCCTGCAAACTTGTTTTAGCAATAGCTCCTGCAAGAAGTTTCAGAGCAGCTGGTAAGGGTAAATTTTAAGGCTCCGGAATAATCTGATGATTTTTCAACCTGGTCGTAGCGTAGGAAAAAATATCACTTTCTCCTGGTCTCCACCATCTACCAAAGGACATTACAATCACATGTAATCAGCAACATTTCTGATCACAGCCGAAGGTAACAGGTCCTTCCAGCCTCTGTCCAAAACTTGAGAACTAGTTCCTTAAGAAAAAGCTGTATCAGTGGATGTACTGTAAACCATTAGAAAGCCTTCAAGTCAGTGTTACCTGTGGTCTTCCACCTTCTCTGCTCTGCTAGTTTATATGGCATTTAGTTTCTCTTTGCATCTATGGGATACTGAAGGCTAGTGGGATTTGTGCTGACTGCTGTTGTGGATGGCACATACAAATCCTAAAATGCTGCACCATATATAACATAGGCTGAGCTCCCAGAAATGAGTCACAGCACTAATTGTTCTGCATTATATAAATGTGTTCACAGCATGCTGCTGGATCCAGATACAATTAACTCCTCACTTTGTAGGAATACATACCATATTGCGGGCAGGGCAGCCGTATCATAGTTAAACTGCTGTAAAATGACTGAACCACTCCCTTTGCAGGTTCACCACTGGGTGATGCTTGGTCCACATTCAAAGCCTGCAGCAAAATAATTGCTATGATTCTAGCAGGAATATTATAAAGTGATTGCTTTTCAAGATTAAGAGCAAATAAAATTGTAGTGCTGTGACTTCAGAAAGTTACTACACTAAAAGCAAATTTAAAGCTGTAGGCAAGAAGATAAATTAATTAAAGAATACAAACAAGAAGCCAGGGGGTGGGGAGGGAGGAAAAATTATCTCATCATGCTGCGTCATCCCATGATATCTCAACACCCCATCGCAGGGAACGCAGGGAGCAAGCCTGAGGGAGAGGCAAATAAGAAGAGGGAACCCAGCTCAGGGAGAAAGAGAAGGAACAGCCAGATCCCACACTGTATTACTTTGCCACCCTCTCGTAGGGAGGGAACCAGCCACAGAAAAAACGTAAAGGATACAAAACTCCTGGGGTTCCCTGAGCCATGCTAGCCCCACACGAAGCCAGACGTGTCTTGTGGTCCATGTCCTCTACAGCTGCATCTGCTCCTCCTGGACTGCAAGGGTTTGAGTTGCCATTGAGCTGAGCCACTGTCTGTCATATTTGAGAAGTTGTGGCAGTCCGGTGATGTTCCCAGTGACTGGAAAAGGGGAAACAAAATGCCCGCTTTTAGAAAGGAGAAAAAGGAAGACCCATGGAACCACACATTGGTCAATCTCACCTCACTGCCCAGAAAGATTATGGAGCGACTGACTCATCTACCTGGACTTGTGCAAAGGACTTGACACTGTCCTGCTTGACATCCTTGTCTCTAAAACGGAGAGACATGGATTTGATGGGTGGACCGCCAGGTGGATAAGGAATTGGCTGGATCTTCGCAGTCAAAGAATTGTGGTCAACATCTCAATGTCCAGGTGGAGATCAGTGATAAGTGGTGTCCCTCAGATGGCTGTATTGGGACCACTGTTATTTAACAGCTTTGTCAGTGACATGGGCAGTGGGATTGGATGGGGCTCTGAGCAACCTGGTCTAGTGGGGGGTGTCCCTGTCCATGGCAGGGGGTTGGAATGAGATGATCTTCAAGGTCCCTTCCAATGCAAGCCATTCTATGATTCTGTGACAGCCAAATTACACCTTAACCCTAATTTTTCACAGAATAAAGTGAATGTGTTATTCTATTAATAAATCTTGCCATAGAATCATACGGACTCGGAGCAACTTGAAAAATCTCTTTAAGACGGTGATGATAGCCACGATGTATTTCATTACTCAGGAAGCACACAACGGGCTGCAAACGGGGGCGGTGGCGGGGCGAGGCCGCGCTGCCCTGGGGCGAGAAGGGGAGCGGGGCGAGCGCCCGGCTCTCCGGGCTGGCGGACATTAGAGGGCACCATTGCCCCGCGCATCGGGACATCCCGGGGCAGCTCCGGGACGGGGGCCGGGCACGCCGCGCTCGCCGGTGCGAGGCAGCCGGGCGGGGCGGGCGGAGCTGCCGCAGGGCGGGGGTACACGGCGGGCCCCGGCTCCCCGGCCTGACCTCCTGGCGGCGAGACGAGGGGCAGGGACCTACAGAACGGGGAGAGGGAAGGTGTGGGGCACGGCTGGAGCGCAAACACTTCTCGCCGGGATCAGTTTTCCGTCAGCTCGGTGCCTGCGCCCGGACTGGGGCGATTAAAATTTGGATTCATTTACTCTTCCTTCGAACTGTTTTTTTAAGGTCTTAATCGTCAGGATTCTTTAGACACCCTTCACTTCTTGAGTGTGTGTCGCTTTCGCAGTCACATTTCAAGAATCTTCTAGTGTTTTGGAGAGTTATTTTTTATCTCTAGATTTTGTTCCCTGTCGGTGTGTGCTGGGATCCTTCTGAAGATGCCCCTGATGCACTTACCGCTGCTCTTTGGCTTGCCTTTGGACCACTCATCTCCCCTCGGCAACAGTCCGGGCCATGAACGATCTCCTTCAGGACTCATGCTAGACTACCACTATTAAAAACCCTGTTTACTTAAGAAACATGAAACCAAAAATAAAACCTATGTAATGGCCCCTTCACCACCACCACCCCCTACCAAAAGTAGAAATAATCTATGAAAAGCTACTCCAAAAATAATATTACCATGGATCATGATGAAGGGCAAGGGGAATGTCAAAACAAGCAAAATGCAAACCTCTCGTTTAATGCAAAGAGTGGCAATGAACAGGACCTGTGAGCATAGAGCATAACTTTGACAGAAATGATACCAACAGAAAAGCAAGGAATATAAATAAATGGAGTATTTAACTGCTGCTCAAATATGACTACACAGTCAGCAAAAAAAGAGCCACCCTCCATGGGTACGTACTGTGAGCTCAAAATGCTGTTTGGTACCTGCCATTCTCAGCCTGCTTTTCAAGTTAACAGCACAGCATTGGTAAGGCTCCCCACACCACACTTCACAGAGAGCATCTTGCAAACAAGTCAGGCTTCCAATCTATATGAAGGGCCAGATGGTGAGTGGACTTCATCTAGTAAAACAACATGATGGAAAGAGCAAAAAAAAGAGTGTGAAGAGAGAATGCGATGGCCCCTGGTGCACTGGCAAGTCCATCAATAGATTAGGCTAAATTCACTGCTACCTTTGTGCTACCCTAATGATGCGCAGCAGCTGGACAGCAAAGCTGGCTATTCTTTTAACAACCAAGAACAGAAAGAATAAGAAAAAAAATAATTAAAGGAAATTAAATTAAATGAAGCATTTTTCTGAGAAGTTAGCCTTTGCATATTTTTGAGAGTACAACAGAAAGCAATTCAAATTGAATTAAAGCTGCCAGAATCTTTTCAGAATTCTGTTCAAATTACCTTTTCCCATTTTAATCCCTAAACTAGTGGGGATTTGCCCAGCTATCTAATAATTTGACATTTTAGGCCCTTGTCAAGAAATGGAAAATTCAGTGTACACCAACTTAAATAATTTGAAGTGTCACTTTGATGGTAGAAAATTCTTGATGAGGAGTTTGAGTAGTCTGTTCTAACTTAGACTTTAATTGCAATCAGCTTATTTAAGCAGGATTCTAAAGTACCACGCAAAATTGCCACTGGTGTAAATGCAAAATTGCAAATTGCTTATGATCACATGTACAGTAAAAGAGAAGTGCAAGGGCGATAAAGTACTGATGTTTATTGGCCTGTGCCTCTGCTAAAGCAATTATGGGATATATAACATGTTCTGAAATGAAGCAATCACATGTGGATCACACAACATTTGAACAATCTCAAACACTGTTGAGTGTAGATGGTAACAGGGTATTAAAGGAAATGAGAAGAGAGCAAAGCACAAACCTTCAAGCCTCGGTGGCCCAACAATAGGTCTGCTTCTCTGGTAGCATGCTGAGGACAATTCCTGCAGGAAAAGTTCACTCCAGACTTGCCAAAAGACAGAGGAGTGCTCCTCTATGGCACCATGTCATGGGGAGTATTTACCTCTACATACAAATGTCTCACCTAAGCTTTCTCTTCTGAATAAGTTAACCTGGAGCTGTGCAACAGCCAGCCCCATCAGAATGACAGTGCCAAGGTACTCTTTTGTTACCTCCATAACTTCTTATCAAATTTCCTTGGTTACTCCTTGCTCAGTTTACAGTGCAAGGACCTCTCTTCCCCTATCTGCCAAGCCATCAGACTCAGCCCTGGCTCTGACAGTCAACCTGGACTCTTTCCAAACAGGAATAGTCAAATGCAATAAACCTCCTGCAATTACATTCCCTTTGCAATGATGCACAAGCCATAAAGGAGTTTGCTTTCCCTCCCCTCACCCCTTCAAAACAGAGCAGCCAGGAGGAATACACACCAGCTAAAGTAATTATTTTTTCTGACATAAGCAGATATGACTTGGATATTTTGAGCAAAAATGTTTCATTCTTCTGGGGCATTGTTCTAACCATAGTGGTAATTACTCTGCTCAGTGTTCTGGAGCAGGAATTTCTAAAGAAGTTAATAGGCTTGGTGGTAGGAGCTCTTGGGTAAGATTTTGTGGCTCATGTTAGGCAAACTGCTGGTTTAGAGGATCATAACCTACCCCTCTGGCCTTAGAATTCACAGATTCACTAAATTAAAAACATCTCTCTGTGCTTACAGTATTTCCTCCTCAAATGGGCTGGATACTCTCTATCTCCACACAGAAAAGAAACACAGACACTGCTAGAACTGGCAATTGTGAGCTGAAAGTGCTCAGGACTATCACCACTAGCTTAAAACGTAAATATATAGTGGGACAAAAAAAAACCCCAGTCAAAGTACCGTGGTGCACTGACAGTGAGGAAGCCAAATTAAAAAACAGAGCTGGTAACCTCAGACCCAAGCTGCTTTACCTCCCAGGTGAGCTGGAAGGTGAAGTGGCCTCAAACACGAGGCAACCTCCAAATGTTCAAACTGTCGTTCCTAACGTCCCTCAAGCACTGCGTAAATATTGGCTAACCTCCGAAAAGGGTTTGGAAGGACAATGATGTGGATTTTGCAGAGGGCACGCCCACATCTTGCAAATAGCAGGGGATCTTGCTCGCTCAGCTTTCATTGCAGGAATGTATAAAACCGAGGAGGCAGAACACAGGAAAGGCGGACGCTGGCCTCTCCCGGCACGGGGAGGGAAGGACGGCAGCAGGTTCG
Organism: Manacus vitellinus; assembly: GCF_001715985.3. Lineage (NCBI taxonomy): Eukaryota > Metazoa > Chordata > Aves > Passeriformes > Pipridae > Manacus > Manacus vitellinus. The sequence goes on along the minus strand of NW_021940291.1, from coordinate 1,920,862 downwards.
TGAGGACTCCTCACAAAGAGCCTCTGTCTGCAGCGACCTGGCCATTGCCTTTTGGCTCAAGTCTTGAATAGAGGGCACTTTTTCAGCAGGTTTCTTAGGGAACTCTAAGTATTTTCTCTGCATAGCACATTTATTTCTAAAAACCCCCTAACTTACATCCCAAGAGATACGTCTGATGGCTGCTGGGACAAGTCCCAGCTGAACACTGTGCCATGTTCACCATGTTCCCCAACCACCCCAGCTTGGTGTGAGACCCATCGCTTCTCTCCTAGCTAAACCCTTGCTAAACTGATGCTCACCTCTTGCTTTCTAAGATGATATGCTCTTAGTGATGAGGAACTAGGGGAGCCTTTCTTATGGTTTGCTCCCTAAATTATATCCTTTGGGCCAAGAGAGATCCACATGGCAATCTTCAAGGGCCATTTTGGGAAAGAAAGAACAGTGTGGTAACATTCACCTAAAATAGCCACATGGGTAGGTTGTGGCCCAGCTCACATAGGAAACCACAAATGTCTGTTGAGACCATCACATCTGAATAGGTATCCTTACAAAAAAAAAAAAGCCTTCACATTTCCTGAGTACCTGTGCTACCACTATTAGTGAAATGAAAGTGGTCTGTCTGTACCACTGGTTAGAAAAGTCTTCTGCCAGGTGTGACTCTATGCCTGCCCAGGAAACAAGTAGGGATCTGCACACTGAAGACATTTGCTGCATCATCTTCTCTCGGCTGCAAAGCTACAGACCTCCTACCCTGAGCAGCACATCTGTCCCCACAGATATCAGAAGATGATTTCAGGAGATCAAACCTGCTGTGACATCTCATTGTTCATCAGCCTGAGCATGGATAGACCCTTCCTGTGAAATGAGCAAGGCTCCAACATTCTCTCCATTCTCTCTGCCAGCAGGAGCCAACCCTGGGTCCATGGGTCCAATACCACAGGCACTACTGGGATCTCCTGGCACTTTGGGAACACCACAGAAGGTGCAGTACCTGGGACATGGTGGGAGCTGTCCCGGCTGATCCAAACTCCTCACCAGCATGGCAAGGTCAGGAGCGAGTGTTCTTGGCAGTGCCAGAGGGCTGTCACAGACTCTGTCAAAGACGTGGGCTGAATGTGGAAACACCACAGAGGAAAATGACTTATTTTGGTGCAGCTGGGAAGTGTTTTCCATGGGTCCAAAGACTAATACCCCTCTTCTTCAAGCTGACACCTGCCTGCTAAGGGAGGTCACCATTGTCCTAAGGGGGCTAAAGCTGCAACCCCTCCAGCCCTGCAGTAAGGCAGCACCTGGGCACCCCTGCAGAGCCAGCACATCCTAGGAATTCATACTAGTTTTATTCCCTCTAGGGAATAAAACCATCCAAGTTGTCTTTGCTCAAAGGTTTGAATATCCCAAAGGCAAGAGCCATAGGAACATGAGGAGCTAGGGTATCCCAGTACACACAATACAATAAAGAGCCATCTTTCCCCTTGTTGCAGATGAAAAACTCACTGTGATAAAGACCTTCTGAGATGTGCATCAACATTATGATGATGTTCTGGGCCCAATTTTAGCACAGTGTCAATTATGCTCTCCCTCCTTTTCCTTTCATATTCCTCCATCCCAAAACGACAAAAGGCAATGATTGCAGTGACCTCCAGAAAATGTAAAGCACAAGCCAGCTGATCTCTGGCAACACAATAGCGAGATTAGTTCATCTGCAGTGAACAAACACGTATTATGTGGGTTTTAAAGTTAGGAGAGGAAAATGCTGTGGTTTTCATGTATTTCTATTCACTAAGGCTGCAAGTTATTACTTCCATGCAGCTGAGAAGCTCTATTTTTAAAAATAGCCTTCAGCTTGTTTTGAAATCTGCAAGCATCTCGCTTTGTTTTGCAGCAGCGTAATAAAAAAAACCGAGCCACAAAACGATCCCGTTTTCCACCACACGCATCACCTCCCCCGCCCCAAACCCCCGCGCGCCACGGATGCTGAAAAAACTCCTCGGGGAAGGGGGGGATAGAAGGCAAACAAACAACGACAACATAATAAAAATAATAATAAAAACACTCCCACACGCACCCTACGCGCAGAAAAGACAACACGGTGTGTGTGGGGGGGGAGACCAAACCCGAGAGTCGCCGGGTTGGAAGCGGCGGCGGAGCCGCGACCGCCGACAGACTCGCGTGCCCCCGCCGGCCCACGCCGGGCCGCCCCCCCCGGCCCGCGGCGGGGGCCGGCGGGCAATGCGGCCGGTGACCGCGAGCGGCGCTGCGCCGCCACAACCCATGGAGGCGCGGGCAGCAGCGCTGCGCCGGGACGGGGGGCGGCGAGGGGGGCCTCCGCCAAATCGCGGCGGGCCGGCGGGCAGGGAAACCACTATTATGCTAAGGTGTTTGCTCGACCTGCGCGGCGAGCGGGGTTAAAAGCGCAGCGCCGGGGCAGGGGCTCAAAGCGGAAGCAGGGCGTGCGAAACGTGAAGCGGACAGGTCGACGGAGGCAGGAAGGAAGCGGCGGGGGGCCAATCTGCCTCCTTCCCAGCCCAACCGCGTCCTGCCCGCGCGATGTCAACGTGCACCTCTCCGCGCCGCCGCCTGGAGCGCCTCCTCGCCCGGAAGCCCTGCGGGAACGGCGAGCGCCCGTCTGCAGGAGCCTCTTCGGACCGGTGGACCACGAGGAACTGGGCCGGGAGCTGCGGGAGCGCCTGCGGGAGATGGGGGAGGACGATCAGCGCCGCTGGGACTACAACTTCCAGACCGACACGCCGCTGCCGGGGCCCGGCCGCCTGCGCTGGGAGGAGGTGGAGGCCGGCGCTGGGACTACAACTTCCAGACCGACACGCCGCTGCCGGGGCCCGGCCGCCTGCGCTGGGAGGAGGTGGAGGCCGGCGCCGTGCCCGCTTTCTAGTCGGAGACTCTGGCAGGTGGGACGGTGCCGGCATACGTCCCCCTCTCCAAGCGCCCCCTTCCCCGCCGCCCACCCCCGCCGCCGGGAAGGCGGCCGTGGCGGGCGCCTAAGCCGGGTAGACCGCCGCCGCGGTGCCCTCCGCCGCCGCGGCATGCGGCCCCGCGGAGGGGCCCGACGGCCCGCATCACAGGTGCGTGGGGGTCCTGGGAAAGGGGGCGAGGGGCGGGGGGCGGTCCCGCCGCAGTGGCTGATTGGAACCCCTTCCGTTCCTCTGCGTCCCCCTCCAGACTTTTCTTCGCGAGGAGAAAAAGGCCGGCCGGAGCCCAAGGCAAGGCGCTGCGGAAGCGTCCAGCCGGGCTGCCGCCGCCCCCGCCGCCGTGCCGGCTTGAGCAGACCCCCGCAAGCGGCTCGGTGAGCAGGTGAGGCGCCGAAACCTGGGGGCGGGCGAGGGCGTACCGGTCGCTGTCTGCGACACTTTTTTTTTCTTAAATTTCCCTATCACCGCTTGATTTTTTTGTCTGACTTTTTTTTTTCTCCTCCCTCTTTCTGTTCTTCCCCAGGACTTTTGCACTACTGCACCACGGGAAGAGGCGCGGCCGCCCCCGGAGGCCGCGGCGCCCCAGAAGGCACGGGGGGCCGGGGCGGGCGGCACGTGCGAGGTGGGACCCCCTCCGTGCCGCCCGGATCCGGGAGCGGGAGCTTGGAGCCGTGGAGCGAAGCCGGAGCGCCTGCCCACCGGCCGCGCACGGAGCAGTGTTAAAAGTACAGCTGTGCAATGTATGACGTTCTGTATAGAAATGTATTATGCCTAATGTTGAGTACACTGGCCAGAAGTGTAAAGCTTTAAAAAGTCATTTATAAGAAATGTTTAATCTCTGCTGAGCTCTCAGTGCAAAAAAAGAAAAAAGGAAAAATGAAAAAAACAAGTGTATATTTGTACAAAACTTTTTTTAAGAGTTATACTAACTTATATTTTCTATTTATGTCAGAAACGTGGATAACTTGACATCCAATAGTCTTTTTTTTTTCTTTTGGTTAAGCCAAAGGGCACTATATTTGCTTTTGTTATTTACAAAATGTAAATTTATTTTTATAGTGGATTTTTTTTTTTTGGCATTCATAAGATGTAGCTATGAATCAAAATATTTTTTAGACTTTACTTGAAGACAAATCTGTTTCAATGGGTCCTGAGCCGGTCTGTACCACTGCCATTGCAAATAATGCCACAACTTCAATAATAAATAAAATAAAAGGAAACGCCTGCAAGGCTGCTTAGTGTGTGCTTGGGGGGAAGTCCGGAGGGAAGGGGGGGAGGAAAGGGACAGCCCCCGAGGCTTGGGCGGTGGAGCCAAGCCCAGCTCTTGGCGGGGGGAGTCCTCCCTCGCCCCGGGGCCCCAGGCGCCCCCGGAGCACGACCCCGCCGCGGGGAGAGCGCTTCCACCTACGCCCCCCGGCGAAAAGCTGGCGTGCAGTTCGGAGGGGAAAGGAGGGCTTTTTCCCCTTAAAAACAAGTGTTCCTGAGTACTGCTGGAGTTACCCAAGCATGAGGGGAGTACACGCCCTTCATGACACCCTGAATTCGGCCTTTCGCCACATTTTATGGTTACTTTTAGCCGTTTACCCTTTCGTCCCAAAGCTGTCTCTGCCCCTTCTCGAGGACCCCGGCAGCGCTGCGGCAGCCACTTCACACCGCATCGGGGCTGGGCCGCTACCTCCCTCGCTTGGGGACGGTCGGCGGGGGGGGAAGACTGGTGCCTGCAGGCTGTGACCCCCAGCGGCTCAGCACTAGGGGGACGCCCCTGCCTTAGTTGTGCAAACCTGCCCCGCCCCGGCCCCAGCCGCGAGCCCTCAACCCCCCGCCCGTAGCTCGGAGCCGTGGCTACTGCAGGGAAACACTTCCTGGTACCTCTTGCCCAGCAATGATTTACAGGGCAAACACACCACAGTTCTGGGAAAGGCAGCAGTTCCAGCTCGCCCTAAAAGAGGTAAAAAGCAAAACAACAAATCCACGAAATAAACACTCCCAACAGTCAAAACAGCCTGCATTTTGACATTAACGCTTTGATGACAGTGTTGCCGCAACCGTGCATCTACAGCACTTTGCGGTGTCACCTTGTCCCTGTGGCCTGGGAGGGGGTTAAAGCCTCAGGATATGCATACAGCCCCGTGGAGTCAGGGCAAACGTCCTGTGCTGGGTCCCAAACCCTGTGCCGCTCAGGGAGGAGGGACAGACCAGGGCTGGTCTTGGCTACAGGTGATGCAGGGTTGGGGTGCTGGAGAGCACAGATGGGTAGCAGGATGCAAGAAGAGGACCAGGATCCTAGAGGCATGGGGACTGACTGGTCAGATTTATCCCTTTCAGACCCCACTCCCCACTCTTGCACCTCCGTGAAGCGCTGCATCCCCATGCTGTACCCAGCAGGTGGGGGCGACCAAGAGGGCACCACTCCCTGCCTTTACGAGCTCTATTTGATACTCTTTCACGGAGGGGGGAGGGAGCTGAAAGAATGAGGTTCAGGGTGAATAAGGCTCAGGGTTTGTCCACATCATCTTCCCCCGGTCCCCGCAGCGCTCCTCTCTGCCCCCCCGTCACGGCCACCAAACACTCCTGGCTGTAAAAGTAACATTGATTACCTCCAGCTCCGTGATCGCTTAATCAGAACGGGATTATTTTACACGCCCGCATCAGTGGCCGCTGACTCAATACGATTTTCCCCCCTTTGAAAAGAAAAATAGCTTTTCCCTTTCCTTATGAAAGCCAACAATACCCGGAGTGAGGCAGCTGGATCCTCCAGGATTTATGGGCTTTTCTCTCGCTTTCATGAAAGCAGGTGCCTTTGGGACCTCCATTGTCCCAGCCCCCAACTAATAATAGGACTTTTTGCAATGAAAGATCCCTGCTCTGAGCTTCCAAATACCTCGGCCAGAGGAGCCACCGCCTGCCCCGAGGTGTGCCCAGCCTGACTCAGGAGGAAAGCTCTCACCGCGGGGAGAGTTTAGGCACAGGGCTCTTTATCAAAGCAAATAGTTCCAGCTCACGGGCATAGCCTGAGAGGAGCCCAGAGGGTTTCCAACCCGCAACAGGGAGGGCCACATCCTGCTGCAGTCCCCTGGGCTGTGCTTTCCTTGAGGGCCCGGGGGTGCGGGAAGGTGTGCGGCTGCCCCCGCGCCCTGCCCCACCCAGCCCGGCCGGCCCTCCTCGCCCCGGCACAAAGCACACTGCCCCTATTCTTTCGGCCTTTGTAGCCATATGGCAAATCCATGTAGACACAGCCAACATCCATTTATTCAGGCACATAATGTCCCGCAACAGGGAACAATTGGAACTTTGTTTGCTTCTATTATTGATGCGAATGGGCGACAGAGAGAGAGAGAGAGAAAAAAAAAATCATTTAACTATAAGAGATATCCAGCTAATTATGAACCATATGTGCCTATAGTTTCAAAGCAATCCAATGAAGTTCATTTTAAATCTAGACTACTTTATTAGTACAGAAGACAGATGTCTCAACAGTACATGCATCAGAGGAAACCATGTAAAGAAGTTCTTGAAATATTTAACTAGGACTCATTCATTGTCAGAGGGGCTTTAAAGTGCCCTTTATCATGAGAATGCATAGGCAGAAGAGGAGGGAGGCTGCCGGTTGTTACTGCCAACCCACTTACCCCTTAGCGCTAAATCCCAAATTCCACTTTGGATTTGACAACAGGAATATTTTTGGAAAAGATTCAAAATATCAGGGGTCTTGAAGGATCGAGCTTGCTGCTCATTACAGCTACAAAAAGTCAGGTCATTATTTGAGCCGCCTTAATCCCAGACTGAAACCAGCTACACAATTAGAGGAATAATCTACTCCAAATCACAACCGTTCCCTCTCCCAAGGAGCAGAGCCATGCATTTTTGGAGGATGGCTACTGCAGTTCTTCCTCTGTCCCAAGAGAGGCTGAAATTGGAGTGTTAACATTGCCAGACCTCCAGAAATTTTTTCATACAAGCATCTCTCTATGTGAATCTGTGGTGGGCACCTAAAGGGAAAGGGGTCTGAAGGAAGACTGGAAGGGAAGCTTGGTGGGAGGAAGTCTTTCAGATTTCTTTCCTTTTTTTTTTTTTTTAGGGAATGCAATTATCAGCAAACACTCTTGGCAAAAAGGTTAGTGCTATCTTTATAAGCACAGCAACATCTACCAGTAATTAAGCCACTTCAGTTAGATGAATGCAACATATGGTTGACACTGGGAATCATTCTCCTTCCTAGCCACAACTTTTCTTTCTGGGCCAAAACTTGTTCTATTATCACTTAAAATAAACAAAGAGCTGCTTTCCATTTCTTCAGCAAATATTTGTTGCTAATGAGCAGGAGGTGTAGGTAACAGGATGGGGAAAAAACCTGTCGTTTTCAAGGAATACTTCCCTAAGTTTGGATATGGAAATAAAATAAATTCACTTAATGCCCAACTCACTTGCAATGAGCTTAGTAGGATGGCTACACAGGGAGATTCGTGTGAAGGATCCACACAGAGAGATGTAAATTGAATTGACCATTTTTAAGCACTGAAATAGTTATGAAGAGTACTTGCATATATACAAACACACACTATATATACAAGAAATGACTAATCAGGGAGTATGAAATAATTCATCAGGGAACTGGATTTTTTTTAAGCCACATTGTCACCTACCACTACAGGATAAACTCACAATGGTTTTCCAGTGTCTTTCCCTCCACTAGCCTGTACTCTCTCAGAACTGGTCTTCTTGACAAGGATTTTTGGAACAGAGCAAGCCAAAAAACAAACCAAAAGTCTTTACCTAAGGTGAAAGGATGGGATTATATCTGACTCACAGAGGATGGAGAAGAATCAAGTACCTCTCTCCCATTACACAGTATCTACTACTAAAGACCACATGATCTCTTTTGGTGTCAGTGATGAAATTCCCAATGGAAAGTGTTTCATTTTTTGGTTTATTCAGTTGCTTTTTAAACCAAGGGGGATTTTTAGACATATATGTCCAATAAACCTTTTATGGGACAGATTTTTTTGGGAAAAAGGAAAATGAAAGATGCTAAATGGTTAGATGATATACAGAATGTAAGAGCTCTGAAGCAGGCCTTGCTGTTAGATAAAAAAATAACTCAAACTCTTTTAAACACAGAACAAACTAAACTTTGGAGCCACTTTCTGCAATCTGCATGGCCAAGCCTCTGCTTCAGGAAAACTGTTGGCCAGTGGTGGTTGCACAGCTTCATGTCTGTATCTGTGGTGCCACATGGGCCACAGTCTATAGGACGAGGAGGCAGGGAGAGGGAACAGGAGAATTGGGAGGCAGCACTAGAAAACACCTATGATGGGGATAACAGGGTGCAGATGGAGCAGAGGTACAGTTGGGCTACACTGGAAGAGGCTGGGAAGGGGACACCAAACTCTGCTGGTGTGATCAAAGGGAAGGAGAGAAGGGAGCAGATTGCAACATTTATATTCCACATTATATATTAATTTCTGTTTATATTCTGTGCATTCCTTCAGAGGTTGCCTGGTCCCAACACACTTCTGCTGTCAGCAAACACCCATGAAACTCATCCACTAACATCCCATCCCTTCCCTGAACTCATCTACAGATGAATGCTAGGAATAATCTTCTCTTTTTTGTTCCTGTTTCCCAGGTCAGTGTGGGATCTAAAAAATATCCCAGACCTGCTGAGGAGTCACTGGGCTTCACATCAGCACAAGATTACTCCCTCTCCCCTAACAGATTTGCTTTAGCCTTCTTGATGCCCCCTCTTACGCACACTGCACTTGTATTACATGAAGAATGAGGACTGGGAAGGAAACACTCCAGTTTTGGAGGTGCCCAAGCTGTCTGTATGATTTCAGTCCAGATCTTTTGCTCCCACTTTATTTTCACAGCCACGCACACCATTTTTTCCTCCAGGACACACACTACCCAATTCGCCCAGTGCTTTCCCTTGCAGAATGAATCTGGGCTGTGCAACAAAGAGGAAACTGCTGGATAAACTCCTACCAGAGAAGCTGAGAAAGTAAAGCAAGGGCCTGCAGGATGCTTTCATGCTTAATCCAATGCCAACAGTTGAATGCAGGCTTTTATGCTTCAGAGAACAGTTGGCTCCTCTGGACCTGCAACAGAGGCTTTGTGCAGTCCAGGGCAAGGTGCTTCAAGTTTTCATGAGCAGACACTAATTTTGCCCACCTTTGTTGGGCAACTGATATGAGATGCTCTGGTCTGACTTGTGAAGGTGCTAAGCACCCACAGCTGCAGCTGCACCTGGCTCTGCACATGGTTTCAGTTAGAAGAAGCCCAGGTTTTGGAAGGGGAACAGCAATGGGGTACCTTGGACCAACACTCCAAATTAATTATTAGCTCCCATCTCTTTGTCTTCCCATCACTAAACAGGGAAAATAACACTCATCATTTATATTTTAAAATATTAATGTCTGGAAAATACTACCATGAACAGCACTCTATAAATCCGGTGGGGAATTTAATAATGACTTTGAGCAGGGTTTGAATAGTGCTCAGTTAACAAGACATAGCACCGTCCATTGAACGTCAGGAAAAACAAAATTGAGCAACTGCTCATTAAAGTGAGAACCGTTCACTCTGTGCACTCAATGCGATCATTTAATTAAAAGATTTTATCATCATGCACAGACACAAGGGGGCAGAGCCAAGGCCCCGTCTTCCCTCATCCTTGCCTGCTCCACATCAAACAACAAGAGTATTTCTTGGATGTAACCTACAACAGGAACCTCAAAAACATTCCATTTTTTTCAGGCCCCTGCACTAACAGAAATCACTACCTGAGCTTTGACAGGTCTTTTCACCTTGCCAGATCGTTTTTCTCTGCCTGTCACCCTTAGTCCCACCCTCACCCTGCCAACCCCTTCAGGAATGGGGAGACTCCTCAAGCCTCACCACTTCCCAGACTCCTGCAGGTGCAGCAACTCAGCTCCAGGCTATGTTCTCCACCACCTTTGTCGTCATGGCAAGCCTAGGAAATCACCTCCATGCCTGGCTATGAGGTGGGAGGAAGGAGAAGAGATTTTCAGAGCTGGAATGTTCTTTGATCAGGGTTGTTTTTGAGTGATATTGAATTAAAGGAACATGAGCAGGCAGCTCCTCTTGCACACCTCTCTCTGGGAGGACTGGTTGCAGTAAATGTGCAAACCAGCCACCTCAAAATCCAACAAATTAAACCAAACCCACCTTTCCTCAAGAGTACATCATCACCACTTCCTCTGTTTTTACATGGAAGTGCTGAGGAAAAGTCCCTGTTTGGGTCACATAGAGCAGCCTGAGACATACTGGGACTGAGGTCTACAGTAATTTACTGTGGAAAACAATGAGCATAAATTAAGTTGTTTTCATACATTTGGTAATTGGTTTAGCAAAGCCAGCTTTTCTTAGGACCTTCAGTCAAGATGTTTTCAAACATGAATCTAGTTAATATCAGTTTTGCCGATGTGGTAAAACATCCCATCTGATGGCTGGTGGTCTGAAAACCTTTAGATTTTATTTTTTTTGAGTTTTTTTTTCTTTCACCCAGATGACTGAGCAGGACTGGGAATACTGGCACCTGGTTCTCTATTTTCTTTTGCACGTCATTAGGCAAAACCTGTTTCTTTTTCCTGCTAGCTGAGGGAGCCCAGACATATATCACTCCAAAGGAGGAAGCCCATCTTTTGTGCCAAGACCAAACTTTTAGGTCCTGTAAGGGACAGACTTTTCTGCTTGGAGATCTGCTGGAGAGGGTGCGGTGGTACCCACCTCTGCCTTCCCAGACTCCCGCCCCTCCTCTCCACCGGCCACCGGGCAGGATTACCATGCCACCCCATGCCGCATAGGTGAGGAGCCCAGGGAATGCAGCAGGTTACGGGATGTTACAGGGGAACACACATGTTTAATTTGTGCTGAGGTGGCAAAAGGCACCTGCCTGTCGCAAAGTCTATTCACCTGCCAAATTGCACGTTCCCCCTCCAGCGCCCAGTACATGAGTGGGGGAGTAGGACGTGGCTGGAGAGAGAGTGGGGACACCCTGCAGCTGCCAGTGGGAACCCTTTCTCCCCGTCAGCACAAATCCTGGGCTGGGCGCTCCGCTGAGAAATGGCCAGGCACAGCCTTTCTGCAGCGTCAATACAATAAAAGCAGCAGTTCGTATTTGCTCTCGGGTGCGCAGCACAGCACAGCGCAGCTCCAAGCAGCAGTAGTTACCTCCGCAGGGGGATACAGCAGGAGATTTAGGGATAATTTCCATAACAATCGCTGTTAGCAAACATCCATAAAAAAACAACTGGCAAAGACACCTTACCAGAAGGAGTTAGCTGCAGATTAAAAGATGTACTTGTTGGTTTCGTTTTTGTGCCTGTCTGCAGAATTTCGAGGACTTGGTGCAAAAAGTCTCTTTAACAATATTAAATTAAAGAAAATAATACTAATTTCATTCGAGAGCTATTAACAAGCAGAGAGAAAATACTGAGTTTATATATGAAGCTTGATTTATACTCGCTGAACTATTCTGTCAGAGGAAGAACGACGGGGGGAGGAAAAGAAAAAGGAAGAGAATAAAACTTTTCCAATTATCATATTTCTCTGAAATTCAGCTATGCAGAACCAGAATAATTACAGGCTGAGGAAAAATATTGCAAACTGTCGGTACAGAAGGGGCTTTTTCTTGACCCTGTGGACTATAATGGGAGATAAAGAGATTGACCATTTTGGGAGGAGGATGCCTTCATTTCTCGACGTGACTGTAGATTATTTCGGCTTCAGGAGACAAGAATGTCCCTTTAACATCTGACCTGGCCTTTATTTAAGAGCAGCACTTCACGGTTCAGGAAAGACAGACAATTTTCTAATTCCCAGCTCTGCTGGAGGCTGAGGCAGCAACTTCCAGACAGGACACCTGCTAACACTAGAGAAATGGCATTATTATGTCTACAAGTTTACAAATCTGAGGATCAAAAAGCCTTTGCTTCTGCTGCTACTCCACAGGCCAAGGACGACGACTTCTTCAGAAGAGAGTTTCACAGAGGTTTTTCTTCCCCCCCTCCAAGAAATGGTTTCTTTTCACTTTCAGCAGATCGGTTTCCACGTGAAAAAGTCAATAGTCAAAGAGTTTCCTAAGTTTCCTTGGTGTGTAGCAGAAAGGGGATTAGACCTAGGGCCTTTTTACTGGCAAGCCTTTAAGCAAATAAATGTTCTTGAATTCTTAGAGAAACAAACCTAACTTAAACAAAATCCAGAATATATGCGATTTGCCCCTCCCCAACACAAATTTAAAAGAAGGAGAGGGAGAGAGGAGTGAGAGAGAAAGAAATAATTACTAAAGATTTAAGGGAAACTAGGGCTAAATCTTAGTCTACTGTAATTTTGCTGTTATTTTTGCAGTTAACCCAAAGAGAATGGCTACTTCCACATATTCACAATGAGCTATTAATAGTAACTAGTGTAATGCAATATCAGAGACAATAAAATAATTAGGATAATGCAATATCATAAATACATATTAGAATATTGCAGTATCCTAATACCAATGTAATACAATGATTAATTTTTTAACGAATCAGTTCAATCCAGAGCTGTGATTTCCCAGAATCAAGAAAGGCAAAAAGAGGACAGCATGCCCACCCCACACCTCTGTTCAGAGTCTTACCTGGTAGGCAAAGGCACTGCTTAATTCCGTTGCATTTAAAAGTCCCAAAGCTGAAGCTGTGGTTTTTGTCTTAGGACACAGTCAAATCACAGTGGGTGATGATTTTTTTTTTTTAATGTGTGCTTTTCTTAAGCTCCAAAAATTACAATAGACAGGTCATTCAAAAACTCAAGCATTTTAAGTGTATACACACACACATTTATATGTGTGTGCTGCTCCCCCAGCCTACAGACGCAGATCCAGGTGCCTGTGCCAGCCATTTGCCAGCATTCAAAACACCTGGGTCAGTGTTTCCAGACTGGCTTTAATTAAGGCAGAAAATGAAGGAGAACTCAGGCAAAGTGGTTGGCTAATATGATCCAAAGTAAACATCAGCATCTTGCTATAACGAAACAAATCATATAGGAAATATCAAGAGTAGGTTTGTGACTGCACAGAAGATGATAAGGTGTCTGCTAAGTTTGCCTCTCTGCACCATTAAATGGTTTAAAAAACTTTTTGAACATTAATATACTTTTCCCTCCCTGTACCTCTGTGAGCCCAGACTGCGTCACCGGCCAAGCTACTACTGCTGTGTGAAAGTGCCACCTCTGATTTCGCTGTGCATCCTACAGCTCTGCCTCTGCATGCCCCCAGCCTTGGTCCATCTGAAAACCTTGATTTTGCTTTAATCCACATCCAACCCCATCGGCAACTGGGGCATATCCTTGGGCCTTTCTTACTGCTGAAAGATTTGCTGAAGAGCACGCTTTCAAACCCAGTACCACCCAAAATTCACAAGTGCCTTAAAATTGTGACTGAAGGGAAAGGAATGGAGAGGTCTGCTTGCTGCACTAGCAGGACAGCAAAAAACCCAACAGGATGGTTGCCTGGCTGCTCCTCCCTTCCAGTTACAAAACCTCGAGTGGGGTGCTTAAATACTCACAAGAAGGAGTTAGCCCAAAACCAGGGCTCTGCCCAAGTTACCCCTGTGCTGCTGAGCTGCCAGTATGCAGTAGTACATGTTAACTTGCATTCTGACAAAAAGGAGGTGTGAAGGAGTCCGTGTTTCACCGTGTCCAGTTGCTGCAAGCACTGTCTAGCTGTCTTTAAGGAGGGGAAAAAAGCCACTTTTGCTCTTTTCCTTGTTGAGAACAAGAATTTAAGCACAACCATTTTTTAAGGCATTTCAAAGGTCACAGACCCCATTTGAGGACAAGTTCATCCTACTAAAACTGAGCAACACCCTGGAGGCTCCAAAGAAGAGGGCACACCTCCCTCAGCATCTCTGCCGCACGTTTGGAAGTGGCCGGGTTCCCCCCGTGTGTTTTACACACTGTGGTGCCAGCAGCTGCCCACAGCTGCCCTTTTGTACACTGCAGTCCCCATCCCCACCCTCAGAGACTCAGACCTGTGGTGGCACTCACTCTACACTTCCCATCAAGACCAATGCTTGCCTTTTTGAAAGGAAGTTTAAAAAAGAGAGAAAACCATTTTTTTCCATGGCAAATCCGGGTTTATGACCCTACCGATGGCAAGATACTATCTAGGGGAATCCTATTTTCAAATTACCCCAAGAAGATGAATTTCCCTGGAATTCTACCTAGATTTAGGCAAAATCCACCCTGCCTCTCACCCCAAATCTCTTGCCCCAGCTCAGGAAAGAGAAGAATTTGCCTTTTTCCTGGGAGGAAAGAGGCGGGCAAGGCGGGCAAGCAGGAGAGCTTTAAAGGGAGGGAGGGAGGGAGGGAGGAGGCCAAGCTCATGCACGGATTTTAATCTGATCACTTCCCTGTCAAACTAATCCCTGCCTGACTCAGATCGGATTTTTAGAAACGTGCCTGGAAACCAAAAAGCAAACCTCATTTGAATGAAGCACACACTCCGCAGCCCCCATCTGCAAAGGGCTGCAATTAAATGCAAAAAAAAAAAAAAGAAAAAAAAAGAAAAAAAAAGAAAAAACTGGTGTCTTTAAAACTCTTAAGTACAATTCT